>NW_009599930.1:19888-22893 GCF_000690535.1 Cariama cristata
CCTGAATCTATGCTACGGTGTAAGTGGCCCAGTTTAATCAGTGGGCAAAAAGAGGTGAGCAGTGAGATGCCTCTCCGCACAGAGCTGGATGGTGGACACCCACGCTTAGGGCAGGAGCCATGTGGGAAAAGGCAGGCAGAGAAGGAAGGGACTAAATAACTGGACATGGGACCTCTCTCGCCTTCACTCCGAAACTTAAGCAGCTAAACTTGTAATCACCCACTCGGTTTTGTTGACCTGTCCTTACTACATACAAACATTACAGTCATGAGAGGAAAGCAGTAAATATTGTTCAAATAAAAGAGCGTCCTTCCTTCTCAGTGCTTGTGCTACTATGGGTATTTCTGAAAAAAAGGTGCAGTCTGGCATGCATAAAGCCTATAACCATGTGTCAGGTTTTCCTCATCCTGTCTTTCCACAGCCTACCCAAACCGCTTGGTAATTTGGGCCAAAGTATGGCAGTGTTTGCTAAGAGGGTGTCCTAATGCCTCTCTCGAACTGGGAGTGCAATTTAAAAACATCACAGGGGTGCACTTACAGGACTTACTTGTAGGCTAAAATTAAACAGCAATGAGAATGTCTGGTGTTGTGAATCTTTAAGCAAAACAACCTTCCTTCTCAGGTTTTTGGACCTTTAAGCCAAATTTTATTCTTGCTGTTCTCCATGCAACAAGTAAACGGAGTGTGAGAGATGGGGTGGGAGCAGGCTACGCGTCCTGTGGCACTGCTGCCGTTGAGCTATTTTAAGTTTCATAGTGTAAACTAACAGAAGGACACATCACTGCTGTCTGCTTACATGAACCATCATACTGAACTAGATTAGTCTTAACATCTGTGTACACCACTTACCCATTTAGCAATTGGACATCCTTGAGAACTTTTGCCTTCTTTCCCAGTGTAGACAACCCTCTCAATCCTTATAGCTTTACCCTTCTGTCCAAATCTTAAACAAACAAAAATATGTACAATAAGCAGATTCATTTGGTTCCACGTGAATACTGAAAAGATGGAGCACATTTGCCAGTCTTATCTTAAAAAATAAACACTATGAATTACAAGGAGGGATGTGCAATGTGGTTTATCTTGCTGATTTTATTATAGTGGTGGATTGATACGTTAAGAGCAGCAAATGTCTTTAGTACATCACAGATGAGTAAAAATTACCGATATCGCATTAATATTCCCAAACCTTTTAACTGTTTCTGTACATAATTTGTTATAGATGACATTTTGAAAAGTGGACTTGAAGTCTCTCTATTTTGGGGAGGAATTTGACATTTTTCTTTAATTTCTAGGTTAAACCTAAAGTTATTACTCTGAAATGTATATAATTAAGTTGTCATTGAACAGCTGGCATGCAGTAGCCACTCTATTAATTTTCTGTGCTTGTTTCTGGCTTAGATACAGTGTGAATCAGTTAAGTCATGATTAATTTGCACGTATCTATTTCCTTTACTTTATCATCTGCTCATAAATTGTTATTTATTTACTTCTGCCTGACTTCTATGCTGAATTAGGATCACAGGGTGCCCTCAAATGATGCCGTTTGTGTGTGTCTTTTTGCAACCGAGGCAGGCAAGCTCGGCTCTTGCTGAAGCATTTAATCAAGGCGATGATGCCGTCGAGGCAGAATCTAGCCCCATGTGCAAGCAGCGTTGTTACCCAGAGCAAATGGGATCCACTTTCCATGTCCTCTGATGGACCAGGTGGAAATATGCGGCAAATGCTAAGTGAAGCAAATCTTGAATCAACAAAAAGTGCCAGACCTGTGAAGCCATTTCCAGGCATGTTCTCTGGCCAGGCCTCCCCCCGGGGTGCTGCAGCTGTGGGGTGCCCACCTGCTCAGCCCTAGAGCCCCCCAGGTCTCAGGTCAGGGCCTGTGTCAGAAACCTCACTGTCTGCAATGTTACTGATCCAGCTACCTTGTTGACTCGGCTGCATTTCGGGGATTGGGCAAATTGCACTTCCATCACCGTTTCTTGATTTCTGCTGCTCTCATTGGCGTTACGTGGTTTGGTTTTGTTTTGTTTTTTTAAATAACCAAGTGTGGGGACCAAATCACAACCTCCTTGTTCTTTGCCTGTTACCTATAGAGCAATCAAGATAGTTCCTTCCTGTTATGCAGCCATTTAATGATGCCTTGAGAACTTTTGACCTTTCATCCCTCTTGTTTTTGCACTAAAATCTTGGTGACATATGTAAGAGCAAATATTTGTATTTAAACTTCTGTCCTGTAAAGGAAATGAAAAATGCTTATTTTTAGATCTGATCTCATTGTGAAATTTCAGTGTCACAGGAAATGATACAAATAAAATCAAGTTGTACTACACATGTTCTGCAGGCAACTGTTAGGTCACTTTTTCCTACTTAGGCTTGGATGTTAGTATACATGTGTTTCTTTAATTAACCACATTAAAAAACGTTTTTAAATTTTAACATTTCTATCAATTTGCTAATCTGGACTGCAGGACAACTGTGCGGGTGCCGCTACAGAAATATGTTGTACATTATACACTGGAAATGAAATGGACTTTGTCTCAAATCTTTTCAACTGTCACAAAGGAATTTGTGCCTGATGTTCGTCATGCTGGCTTTCAGCTGATTGGCTTTAAATCCGGAGCAAAACTCACGGAGTAGAAAGTAGGGATTGGGAGAAAGAAGAGGTAAAATATATGTATCCGCCATGGATTCTGCAAGAAATTTGTTCTGGTGTAGCTAAAATACTAACTGCAAGTCTAAATCCAAATCCTGGTTTGTTTGGCAGAGTTGATACCTTAAAAGTCAATCCATATTCATGGGAAGCCAGTTTAAAAGTGATTCAGTTGTGCTTAGTGTCACCAACTGCACATGTATGCTTTAGAGTATCTTTATAGCTAAGTGCTTTTTTTACTTAGGGATACAGAATTAACTAACGAGGAGGAGTTCTGGAGTTCTCCAGTCAGGGAATCGCACAGTTCATACCATATGAACAGTTGAAAACTAGCCATTGTTCAAGTGGCTGCTGC
>NW_009599930.1:22960-38884 GCF_000690535.1 Cariama cristata
AATGAAATTAAATAAAAAAAAAAAAAAAAAAAAAAAAAAAAGAAAAAAAAAAAGAAAAAAGGTGAGGTCAATATTAAGGATGAAAAATTACATTCCAAAGTAAAAAAATGAAAAAAGTTTCATCTCTAATAATTGACATCATGACATGAATGACTTTCCTTTTTTATTCATTATTTGTAAATACTAAAGAAGTAACCAGTCAATGAGAGCTCTGGAGATAAATTGTAAGAAGCTTCTCAGGAGGGTCAGTGTCCACTCCCCCTTTGCAGGAAGAAGCTGATTTATGTAGCTTTACATGCATTTGAGCTGCTCACAAAGCTGAAAACAAGTCTTGAGGCAAGCTCTGCCCAGGAGTCACAGGGAAGGAGGTGCTAAGAAAGAGAAAGGACCTTAGGACTTAGAGGTAATCCGAAGGGTTTAATATGCCCTAAGAGGCCCGTGGTCATGCAGTGATGAGCACAAGCTACCCAACCTTGCTAAGAAACCGTGCTCCTTAGCTCAGAGACAGCACTGCAGTAATGCCCGTTTGCTTTTGGTTCTGCAACTACCTGGAGCCTCTTTGCAGTTCTGGAGTCCAGATTTTTAAGGTATTAGCAAATCGAATTCTCAACTGTCTCTGACTTACTGGGGAGCTTTTTGTTTGCTTGTTTGTTCAGAGGGGAACTGAATTCCCAGATACCTCTAAAAATCTGGCCATTAATGTCTATGCATGCCAAAAGTGGCAAGTAATGCAGAATTCACAGTGCAGAGGGAATTTTTGTGACAGTTTTTAATTTAAATACCTTAGACTGGTGGGTTTGCGCTTACAGTATTTTTAAATAGCACAGATCATGTATTCATTCTGTGCCATTTGAAATTCCTGGTTTGGTTGGCTTTGATGTAATGAATATATCACGGGATGCAACATGATACAGGGATTGTCCACAATCAAGATAAGGCTGGTTTTGTGCAATACTTCAAGGAAGGGGGATGTTTTTTCTCAAAACTACTTATCAATTCTTGGGTTGAAATCCTATCCAACAACTTTGTGGCATTCGTCTGGACGTGACCAAGTTAGATTTAGCCCTTTAGGGGTCGTACTATATGCTCGGTAATTTGCGGGGTGGGGGGGGGGGGACGGGGGGGTGGTGGGGGTTGGGGGGGGGGGAAGCTAATTTTGGAGTTTGGTATTCTGCTCTTCATCTTCCTTCTACCTTGGCATTCTCCTACCCAGAGGGAACACCAGGTCCATGCCTGCTTTTGCAGCCATTGCCAACCGTCTTGCTTGGCAGGCTGGTGAATACTTGTTCCTGCTTGGGTTTGCTGGCATCCGTCTCAAAGTGCGCAGCCTGTGCCAGCCAGCAGACTATTAGCCCTGTCAAATATTGTGACTCTCTATTCATCTTCCTTCTACCTTGGCATTCTCCTACCCAGAGGGAACACCAGGTCCATGCCTGCTTTTGCAGCCATTGCCAACCGTCTTGCTTGGCAGGCTGGTGAATACTTGTTCCTGCTTGGGTTTGCTGGCATCCGTCTCAAAGTGCGCAGCCTGTGCCAGCCAGCAGACTATTAGCCCTGTCAAATATTGTGACTCTCTAGTGAATAGCACAGTGCGTAATGTTGGCAACACTGGAGTAGCTAAGCCTACAAGTAATTACTTGATTTGCAATTGTTTATTTCTTTATGTGCAAAAGCTGGAAAAATTCTGACATCTACAAAAGGATAAACGTTAATCTGCCCTGTGCCTTTGCACTAATTACCTTTCTTCCATGATTTCTCTAATAGCTGCCACATTAGGACCGGCTCCTAGATGGGTATAGAAAGGACCTTCATCTTTTTCAATAATTTGCTCTGTTTAAAACAAAATAAAGGTTATTACTTCAAAGCTTAATTCTTTAATGTAAAAAGTCATATTGCAAAGCTTACATCTAGTTTGTCAGAATACTGCTGTATGGGTCTGGGGTCAGGGTTTCCAAACAGTTAGGTCTAAGGTATGCCCACGCCATTTGTACAAAACATGCAAAGTACACGGCTAATCCTGCAAACAGCCGTGATACAGACTGTGTGCCTTTTGCTAGCACAAACAGTTGTTTCACATCTCGGGCTCTACACTGAAATTCAAAAGGCGTTTTCCTGTTATCGCCGAACAATTGTTTCTCCTTCTCCCACTTCCTCCTCTCCCAGTATCTAGAAAGGAGTATAAATGGGATAACAACAGTAAATGTTGATGTTAGTGAGCTGTACAGTACTTGTTTGTCAGCAGACATGTTACAGTGTAGGAACCTACAGCTTGAGAAAGTGGCCAGTAAGGTTACATAGAGAATTTCTGCGACCCACAGAAAGACTCTGTGAAATGAAAAAAACAAGTTTGCTGAAAGAAATCCTGCACAAGGCTTAGTCAAAATGCTTGTATGCTAAGAACGTGGCCTCAGTTTTGTGTGTGTAGGTAGGACCATGTCAGCCTCCACCACATATGCTGTATGTTTGGTTTGATACCAGGAGGCAGGCTCCAGCAGTGAGAAAGAAACGGCCAGGTTCTGCTTGGGTTCAGGAGGAGACAGTGGAGCTGCACTGACTTGTCTGAGGGCTGACTTTATGCTTTCTGCCATGCTAACTCCAAAGGCTGGATGAGGTGATGCTGCTCTTGGCATACAGCCTCCAGAAGCACGATGCAGGCATGCTATAAACCTGAACGTGTCGATGGGGGAATGGCTTAATTTAATCTTCCGAAGGACAAGTATTGGTAAGAAAAAGCAATAATCCCTATCGATTACACAAGGCACTGGGCTCTTCAAAGAGGACAGGAACTAAGTTTCATGCTCCTTCATTTCCTAGAGGGTCTGCTAAGACTGAAGAATTAAAATGCAAGTGAAGAATAAGCTCTTCTGCTTAGTTAGTGGTTGCAGTACTGGCTAAGAAAATAGTGAGAATAATGAAATGATTGCCAGGAAAACTTGTGCCAACTGCATTGGAGAAACCGCCTCAAGAAAAAAAAAAAACCCCACTATATTTTGTAGGTTGTTTCTTATAAAACAACAAAGAACAGCAAGGAACTGGCTTCCAGTTTTCTTCCTGGGAGCTTTGGAAATGCACTACCTCCTCTTTTTGTTCCCGTGGATCATCTCTGAGACGTAGCCCCAGGTGTTCGAAAAGGTAAAGAGGTCTGTTTTGCAGTTTTGGAGGAGCATTGGTTCAACTTTCCTCTTTCATAGTTGGTATGAAATCCCAGTAAGTGAAACTGTAACACGGATTTTTTTTTTTTTTTTTCTCCCTCCCCCCATTTTTGGTGCTGAACCTTTTGTCTCAGCCTGAATACTTTATCCAGTAGAGTCTGAAAGTGCCTGTTAGACCTGGCTATGAGCAGTGTTAGTGCTGTATGGAAGCTCAGGCTATGGGGCCATGCCTGTCACCCTGCTTTGCTTCCTTCTGCTCTATTCTTCCAGCTTTTGGAGATCGGGTATGCCATGAAGAAACACTGAGGGTCCCCCTTGCTGCTTTTTTGGTGCTGGTTGCATAGCTTGTCTAAGAAACTGCTGATCTCTTTAGCCTTGCAGGAGACAAGTGTGTGAAAGAGAGGATAAACTCTTGCAACAAGTGAGGAATAATCTGTCATCCCGTCTTTGCTTAGGCTTTACTGAGGGAAACTTCAATTTCACTGATAGAGCAAAAAATGGCGAGAAAAAAAAAAAGGATCTCAAGTTTTGGATCCAGGACACGTTTTATAAGTGCTGTATCTGAGCCTGATGAATAAATTAGATTATAAAGTTATGACCTACTTTTTATCAGCATGTTGTCATTACATGTCTGCTGCTCAAGGAGAAGGGATGTGAGGGGCTACATTACTGGCTATAAGCATTCTGACTGAAAAATCAAACAGGTAATTATTTTGTGAAATATTGAGAGAGGGCCCATGTGTAGGGTTGGATAAGCAGAGTAGGCATAAGTATATAAAATAGCAATTTTATAAGTCTTTACTAATTACTGTTCTAAAAAAAACCAACCCAAAAACTCCTCCAACAAAAACATCCAACTGACCCCGCGATCCCAACTTGAAGGCTCATTTCCTTCCTGTGAACTAGTACATTTTTAGTACATCTCAGCACTTACCAACACAGCTGCAAGATGGGAAATCATACTGGGTTTTGGCAGGTGTGTCCAATAAATTTTTTACAGGAGTATCCAATAACTTGGAAGGTGAGTCTAAAAAATTATTGAGAACAGTTCCAGCTGTTCTTTTGGTCGGGGTTTTCTCAGCAGATGGGTTTGCTTGCTGATCTAAGATGGGGGTCTGAGTGTCAAAATCTGCAGCACTGGTATTTCTTGATAGGATGGTAATAGGGCCTGCTGTTTCAACCTTCACATGTTTAGGTGATTTGATAGTAAAAGTCTTGTGATCAAACAGTGATTTGACCTGTATCTGTTTTAGCTGCTGTTCCATTGTCTCGATGATGCTCTTTTGTTGCATGTTCTCGCAGCCAAAGTGCTGATTCTCTTGTTTAATTGTTTTTTTCCACATTTTGTTTTCCAGCTGTCCAGCTGATGGACGCATGCAGACATTAGACTTTGTGCCAGCCTCAATTTTTATAGGCTTGCGTGCTGCGCTGGGACCAATCTCGGTTTTGGGTTGCTGGTATGCTTGTTGCTCCTGTTTTTGCAAGAGATGCCACCTTAGAGCAGCATGCTTTTGAAAATCCTTAGGGGTTTGAGACTGCAAATGACAGCCTCTCTGGTCTTGGGAGTGTGGGGCAGTTTGCTGGCTGTGTGGTAAGTACCGCTGAGGAATCTGCGTAGCTTGTTGGCTCGGGTGATCTTGGTTCAGGCTACCACCGTAGCATTGTGTTTGCTGGAGTGGTGGTAGCTGTATAACTGAAGCTTGTTGTGTCTGTTGCTCTTGTTCTTGAAAACAGTGATTCACCTCTTGCTTTGCGGTCAAGTTATTTGAAAAATACTGCCCGTGTTGCAAGCCCTGCATTTTGTTGGCTGCAAAGTGTTCCATATTTGCGGCGTTTTCTTTCTTCTCGGAAACCAAGTGCACGTTGTTTGGGCAGGGATGCTGCAGACTAGCGTTTGCTTTCTGAGTGTAAAGGGGAGCTTTGTTGTTCATGCTCTGTACCTGCTCTAGGACCAGCTGAGGGTTATGCAGTGGGAATGCAGTTGATTTCATGTACTTATTCCCAGTTTGAAAACATTCATCTGCTTTAAGCTGATTGAAGGATGTCTTGTCTACCGGCTGCTCAGCGTTGCTTTGGGAGTGGGAAATGGTTTGGGGCAGGTCTTTATTTTTCATTTGCAGAGCCTGTTGCTGGTTTGGGGTTAGCTGCAGACTGCACGGCAGTCGCACCTGCTGTGCCTGTTTTTGAAGCATCTGTTGCAAAATGTGTGAATGTAAGAATTGCTCGTTTTCCCCCGGCTGGGGATTCAAGTGCTGCTGTTTCAACGGGGCCCCTAAAGGCTGTTCGGCTTGTTGTTCTGGTCTTTGCTGGAAATGGAGTTGCTGCGGAGGGTGTTGTTGCACTTGGGACTTGAGTAGGGAATCCATCTTCGTGAGCTGTGGCTGCGGTGAGTGTTTCTGGAACGGCAGCTGGTGGTCGGCTGTGGGATGCGGCTGCAGCTGGGAGGTCTCGTTTTTGTACAGCGGAGGAATTTGTTCCTGTTGCACTATCTTCTGGCTCTGGGGCTGTCCTGAAGGCCCCTTTAATGCATCAGGACTTCCAGCATACTGTTTTGTATAGGCTTTTTCAGCTGTGTTTGCCTGGAACTGAAGAATTGATCGCAATAATGCTTCGCTGGGCTTTTGGGGAGGCTCTCCCTGGCGGAACTGGGTGGATACCAGTTCTATCCAGGCTGGTTTTGAATAACGTTGAGCCTGTTGCACAGGCTCTTTCACTTGGTCCTTTTCTTTGTCGGGAGGAATCTCAGGTTCTCTCTGTCCTGGGAAATGCCGATAGTGTTGCTGCAACTCACCCTCGCTTCCGCGCGCTTGCAGGTTTTGGAGGGGAGGCTCCGGCGCCGGCGTCGTTTCTTCTGGGCGCTGCTGAATTGAGGCGGCCACAGCAGCTTGCGGGTTGCTTTCACTGACATCTTGTGAGGTTTGTGCCTGCTGCGGAAGTCTCTGCTGAGGGTGAAGTTGTTGTTGGCTGAGGCTGGGACTTTCTGACGTTGGTCCCTGCTGTTGCCCTTCGTTCCTTGTCTCCTCAGGAAGAGTTTCATCACATCTGTTGTCATAGGAATGGTGTCCTTCTCGCACCACGACAGACAGTGCACTGTTCATTTCAGGAGCAGGAGGAGTGGAGGAATCTTTGTGAAACATTGAGTTCTGTTTAAAGAAAGCACCATTTTTTTCTGCTTGCTCAGAAAACCTTTCCAGAGCGGCGCTCTGAGCTTGCAGGTTACTGCTGGAACTTAGAGAGAGGTCTTGGTTGGGAACCTGCCCTACGCTTCCACGAACAGTACTGTTTCCTATGGGTAACTGGTGTGGATCATAGCCTGGAATCTGTTGCTGTAGCTGTAGTTCTGGTTTCTGAAGCGAACAGCTACCTGGCAATACAGGTGGTTTACTGGAGTCTTCTGCGTTGTAGACCTCAGTAACCACTACAGCTGGCACTTGAGGCAGCTCAGAGTTTGAGGTCTGTGGGGAAGTGATCTGCCCTGAGGTATGGGATGAATGCGTTGTCTCATAGGACAACTCATTAGTAGCCTGACTGGTAATGGCATTGATATGAGATGTGTTCTTCTGCATTGCTATGGAAACATGTTCTGGATAATATTGAGACAGTGTTTTCTCCAGGAGTTCACCATGCATGCTTTCCATGGAAGAGGCAGAAACTGTAGCACCATTAGGCATTGGCACTGCCTTGTTCTTAAGTAGTAAGACAATGTCCCTGTTGTGGCAATGAACGTTTTCCTGCTCCTGCTCATCCTGAATCAGGAGGTCATGAGGGTTTTCTGAACCACCACTGTTGTATCTTGTAGACTGTATCAAATCTGAAGCTTCATTTTCTTGTCCTGTAAAACTCTCGGGTTTCTTCTCACTGTAACAATTGGAGACACTTGGTGTTTCATTATTATCCTCTGGCTCAGCTTTTTCTCCATTTACCTCTTGGTCTTGTTTCGCTTTCTTGCTCTCATGAAGTCCATACAGAGAGGGCTCACTAAAAGTGCGTTTTATCCCACCATTTTGCATATATTTGGAATATACTTTCTTTTCTTGTAAAAGGTCGGGGCTAATGCGGTTGTTTGGACTTCCCTTCAGGTGGGGCACTCCATAGTTGCTTTTAATGAATAGCCGCTTGTGGTCTCCATTTACTTCAAGTTCAGGCCTCTCTGTTGCTGGACTTCCATTCTGTAGCTTCACCACAGAAGGCTCTGCCTGGCAAACGTGAGAAGATTGCGGTATTAGAAATGGACTCAATCTATTGCCGTCAACATGGTTGGTTCTGTCCTGTTCCATCTGGCCTGCTCCGGGGCCATCCACAAGGCTACCCTCTGAACGTATCTGAAAGAGAAAAGAAATGGGAGAGAATCTAAGTCAATTTTATCTCCCGTTGATGGACAGCCAATTACCAACAATTCCTGCAGCATTCAAGCACCCATTGTCCAGACCAGCTCCCACACACAAGGTGAGCTCGCAGGCGCACCTGAGAGGTGCTTCACTATCCCATCACATTTTGCAGCCCCACGTCTCCCTTTTCTTGAAGGTTTGTTCTTCAAGATGAAAAGAGAGTGAAAATACAAAGTGGCTCCTTACCCCTGCTTAACCCACAAGCATGTATTTTACCAAAAAAATCTCTCCTAACGGTGCAAAACATATTCTCTGCTTTTGAATGATTTGTGTAGACTCCTCTGTCATCACTTCTTCTCCTTGGTAAGGCAGAAAGTCATGCCAAAACCATGGTTCCCAGACTTGGTGCTAATCCCGTTACTTGATTAAGTGTGCCAAACCTCTTTTGTGTGACTTGAAGGATTATTGCCACTAAGCTTGCCAATTAGAGGGGAAAACCTCCTTTTTTCTGTCTTCAGCTGTCTGACAAGGTCTTTTAAAATGGGCATTCCTAAAGACCATGCAAGTGGCATGCTACACGCGTGAGACAAAGCCAGGCTTCACTGCTGTCCATAGGAACTCTTACAGTTCAACATCTTGGTAATGTTGACAGAAACAAATCAAGAGATTTCTGAAAGGTTTGACGGAGGTGGTATTTTTTCAGGTATTACTATCCTGTCAAATTTTCATATAGACATCAAGCATGGCTTAAACTATGCATTTGGGTTTTGAACTGAGCCCCACAGCTGTGGAACTACGATTTTTTTCTTCTTTGTTTGGATGGAAAATCCCGTTTTCTCATATACTTGTTATATTTTATTTATAAAATGAAGGTTTTCATTGGGTAAAAGTACTGACAATGTGCAGCGAACAAATTCCATATAATGACAAGCTAATCCTGTTCACACGGATCTTCCCAGGATTCACAATCCCGGTTAACACAGAAAAAGCCCTTGTTTGACTCTGCTTGTAATTTATTCTTTGTTGGCTTTATGGTTCTCAACCAGTCACAAATGACAGAAGACAGACTGACAGAGGGTCTTACAGATGTGAGATTGCACAGAGGAGAACGTGGGACTCGGGCATGTCTTTGTCCTGCAGCTTTTATTTTTTGTTTGCATAAAAGGGAATCTGAAGGGTTCTCCACTACCAGGTCACTGGACTGCAACGTCAGGAGCAGCACTACACGTGGCTGGTATTGCCGCTACACTGGAAGAACTACTATAATGAAAAATTTCTCCCATCACAGTTGCTCTGCTTATGTATTTATCCTACATTAATTTTTTTTTTTTTTTAAAATGCTAAGGAACTTTTCATTTATGCAGTTTTCAACGCAGTATTACCTTACTCCGTTGAGTAATATGATCCTAAAATGCTTGAAAAAGTAATATTAATTAAGGAGATTCATTACATCCAGCAGAATCCCCTCTGCTTGAAGCTGTGATTTCAGTATCAGGACAATTCAAACCTACACTTTGACTGGCAAGCACCTATATGATGACTTGTATCCACTTCCTCCTTATCCCAAACTTGGTTTTAGATTTACTTTTGACCTCCTGAAGTTTTTTTCTTTTCTTTCTGTACTCAGTTTATGTTTTGTATGACAGAAGTAGAGAAGTTCTCTCTGCAAGTAACAGTACTTAAAAAAAATAGGTTTTGAAGGGACAGCTAAGAATAGGGAGATGGAAAAGAATGTTTATCCATCTCACATATTTTCTTAACAAGGTAAGGTAGGCTTCTTTCCTTCTAGATATATTTCATGTATTTCCCAACCTAGCTTTAAAGTACCACAAGACACGAGCCTTTGCAGCCTTCCCAGAGAGAGACGATATTCCACGCTTAACAGAAAGCAGTGTGAAAAGGATTCCTCTGATGTGTCATTCTAGGCTGGGCAGCAGAATGATGCTCCCAGAGTGTCTCACAAATCAAATGTCAGCCTAATTTGGAAACCATTCTTTGCCTTCACACCTTTCATACCTAGAAATTGCAGCTGAACCACAACTCAGACATGAGTGTGTAGGCTGCGATATTTCGCAAGTATGAAATGAAATAAAAGGCACCATAGTAATTAACACTGTGCTGTCAAGCCGATTCTAAAATATTTATTTGTTTAAAAAAAAAGTTTTAGTCTGTGTGATTGAGCTGTGAGAAACTTCCTCTGGCCCTCAAAGTCTGCCTTGCTGCTTGTGTTCTGGTGTACCGTGTGGATTGCAACTAAATTCCTTCCGAGAGTTCCCAGACAATCTTTCTTCTCAACTCCTTACTGATAGGTAAAAACACCTTCTTGTTCAGAAGTGAGGGCTGCCCAACTTCTCTAAACTTAGCTTGCAAACCCCACGAAGGAGCACATCTGTGCTTCAGAAAAGAGTCCTAGGTTCACGCCATCCTCAAAAACGGCGAGGTTATCTTCACTGTGTGACCTGGTTTATTATTCACGGTATTCTCAACGACCTCATGGTATGAGTCAACCAATTCCCTCAAGTTCTGATCACCTCCACTATAAAAGGCACTGGTGTTAGACACTGCAAAGGACATGGGAGTCACTTGGTTTGTTAATATACAAAGTAAATTCATCGATTAAAAGTGCCAGATTTGCATTCTTTGAAATGCATCTAAGATTGTGGTGACTTGGCGTTATACTTCTGTCTGCACTCAGTTATTCACAATCCTCGAGTCACACCTCAGTACAGATCCTGCTCAAGCAGCTACAAATCAAAGCAATTATTTGTAATTTAAAACTGGCAAAAGACAAATGGCAGTAATATTTTTATTACTGGTTTTAACTGGGACACCTTGAAGATATTCTTGATGCTACTACTAAGCAGACCTGGTTGTCCCTTACAAAGTCTCTGTGCTTTTCTTTATAATTGTTGCATGGTGAACTGTCTGCCTTTCAAAGTAAATCTACCCTTCCCTAAGCGTAGCAGTTAGTCTTTTTTCTCTTTCTCATAACTGTATTTTATCCAGACCATTTAGAAGCTCCACGTATTTTTCTTCAGCTATAATTCAATAGAAATTCAAGTCACATCAGCAGCATCTGTGAAACAATTACTGCATCTAGGACTGACTCTGCAGTCTAATCCATCATAATTATGACTGGCCTCTTTGAAGATGCCACGATGCGTGACTTAAATATAGCACATTACTGTGCAAATGGATCAGCATCTCATCCCACCAATATGCATTCAAGTTATAATTCAGTCCACCACCGTTTGACTTTTTCAGATGCAATCAATGTATCTACATTTATTTCTTGTCACATATGGGGCACAAATTGGAAGCCAGGTACTGAAAGAGAGTTTGATATTTTGTTTGTTTGTTTTTTTGTTTTATGGGCAAGTTTGGCATATTCCTGCCACCTCTATCAATACGAGAATACCAAAAGATTGTGGAAGGCGTTGTTATGAGCGCAACAGAAGTATTCTTAGTTATGTCATTTTCTTTCATGGAAAAATCCTTCTTTCCTTTTAGCCAGTTCTAGAGCTTCATACCTTATTTTGTATAGCACTCTTATCTGGGAAGTTTGTGAATGCAAAGCAGCTCAGATGAATGAATGAACAACTACTCCCACTGCAGGGGAGTACAATCTCCTGCAAAGCTGGGCAAGATTCCCAGTAGAAAACATAGGGGGGGGGGATGCTGTGTTAGAGTACTCGTGGTCCTAAAAGGACTGAAAGGTAGGATGTCAGATGGGTCGTTTCCCCTTCTGCAGTTAGCTGGGATAGAATTATATCTCCTCAGAGGTCTTCTCCCCAGCAGAAATATACCTCCTCAGATAACGCCCTCACCTGACTTGTGCTTGAGTGATTATCGGGACGAGACTCAAGAAAGCAGAAGTCAGATACCCAGGAGTGAGCCGATGGCTCGCTGGGCTGTTCCTGGAGCGCTGCCGCAGCCCCCGTCCTGCTGGCACCCTTCTGCCACCCCCAGACACAGAGGGCTAAATTGCTCCCAGACAAGAAACCCCTGCAGCACTTTCTAGACAGGAGGTGAACTTACCTATATGTCCTGCCAAACTCCGGCTTAGTAAATTGTACTTTCTGCTTATGCTCTCCTGCTCCTATTGCCTGGGTTGCAGTAGCTGGCTTCACTTCAGGCTTAATTTGCTATCTATGATGATGGGCTCTTGTGCAGTTCCTTATCTCTTCTGAAGCTCATGCCGCTGGCAAAGAGGTCTAAATCCTGAACTTTCAGCAAGTGAGAATCTCCTAAAGTGAAGGGATTTTTTTTTTTTCTCCTATTTCAAGAATGAATGAAAATTTGAGAAAAGGCATGAGTCGAGTTATTCCTAAGTAAGGACACGCATACATGGCATTATCAGAAAGCTCAGTCTCTCCACTAAAACCTTAAATCTTCTGGACTTGCATACATGCAAAATTGTTTCTGATTAACTCTTTCTCAGAGTTTTCTCTTTTTTTTAACTTTGGAACAAGACGTGTAAGCAGTTACGATGCTCAACACCATGATTTACAGCCATGTGGTTATTGTGGGATGTCATTTTTCTCTGGCCTAAGTAGGAGTTGCTTCATCTGTGCCTTGGGTTAACACCCGTAAGCAAGCTGCAAATGTCACGAGAGGAGAAAAGTTGTGTAGTTAACTCAGATGGCTAATGGGTGATGTTAACACGTCAAAGCTCCTTATTAGTGAGATATTTCCATTATTGTTGGGATAAAATGTTGCACACGTGAAAACTGTGGCATAGTTTAAGGGCTTCCTATATGTTTTGTATTTAAGGTGCACTGTGTTTATACACTGAGAAGCAAAGCAAGCTTCCACGTGGAAACTAATGGGAGAGGCAAGCCCAGGACTACGCCTGCCCAGGCCCTGGGAGGTCTGCCGTTCACAGAACATCTTCCTCCCAAGCCAGGGTTGCTGGGAATTTGTAATAAATACAATACCATCAGAAACCAAACCCCATGCAGGCCTCTTTAAATATGGGTTTAAAGTACTTTTCTGAAGCCAAGGCACCCATCAAAGAGAATTTTAACCCTGTTGTCCAAAGCAGATTCGAAAGAGAGATTGCATTCGTGCCCAAGGTGAAGGGAGACTCCGAACCCCCCAACATGCCCTAAGGATTTGCTCTGCTCCCTACCAGCATCACTGCTGCCCTGCTGCAAGTGAGGTGGCCGAGGAAAACGCAGTGAAACTTCAAGGCAGATGTAAAGGAGGCCCCAGAAGCACAAGGACCCTCTGTTGTTAGCTGGGCTCTATGGCTTACAATGGGGTCCTTTTGCGCTGCATTCAGCTGTCTCTCCATTTCGATAGTATATTTATTCAGTGCGTTAGCAATGCTTGGGAAAAAACTCGCATAAGGATGCCGTGCCTTCTCTGTCCCTTGAAGTTTTTAAGTTAAGGCTGTATTTCTTTCCAAAATATGCGTATTGCTTTCTCATTGTAGCTTTTGATGGCAGTTAAGGGGTTAATCTAGAAACTACCGGATGAGACTCCGTGACTGTATTCTGCAGGAGGTCATATTACATGAATATAATTGTCTTCTCTGGCATTTAGATTGACGAATAATCTGTGTCAAACAGAAAAGAAAATGTGGGATGGCTAAAATTTGTTACCTAATTTATAGCTCATTTATCCTTAATTTACAGGGAAAATGGTGACTAGCAAATATAGATATAAGCGGACATAAGGGAATGAAGAGCATGGGATTTGTGAAATATGAGGATTAATAATTCATTAAATCTTATCCAAGCCAGAAGCCTCGTAATTCATGCATTTTTAAATCAACCAGTGCTAAACTCCCCTCAATTTATTGACACCAGTTCTTGCATTTCAGTGATGCCATGATCTAATCACAAAAGCACTCGAATCAGTTTGATTTTTGACCTTAATACAGAGGGCAAGAGAGTAAAGCTAAACTGGTCTGCACAGTGATTTTCCCCTTGCTACATTATAGAGCCATCAACAAGACTGGATACTGCACAATATCTACCCAGACGTGAAAAATTGCACTATTTTAACAATTGCATAAAATCAAGGGGAGAGAAAATTAAATGCCTCTACAATATGGGTGGCAAAAAACAATTATGTGAAGGAAATGAATTCAGGAATATAAAATGCAAGTATATAGGAATTCTAATGTCGCATCACACAGCCCTCCAGTTCCTATTTTTTTATGATTTATGTCCTATACAAACTTTGCGCCTACTTGTACCATGTAGCACTTCTAACAGAAGAACTCTCTCCTAACTCCTCAGGTCGCTTGTAATGTCACCATAGTATGATTAGATTAGAAATGTTTCCCAAAAGGTCAAACTTTAGAACCAGGCTGGATTTAAGAGACAAAAGGACCTTCCCGCTGTAAGAACCACAACGTTCAAGATGAGACTGGCACCTACGCTTGTTCTTGCCGGTTGTAAGCTTGTTTCTGTGGTTTAGATTTAGAGTATGGTGGATCCAGGTGGTTTATACTGACAGGCCATCGCACAAAGCTACATTTGTTCCCAAGTTAGCCTCTTTGACGTTACCTTGGGGGTTGGTATGCCGACATACTCTAAGACCAGTATTGCTATATTTCTTGAACACCACCTTGACTATTATATTATTATATAATAATATATTGACTATATATTATTTCACAAATACAGGGAAGCCGAACCAGAACACTCTTTTGCCTTTGCTGGTTTTGAGAGTTGCTGCAGTTGATAATTGTAATAGGTAGGCTGCAGGGATGGGAGTTGTAGTCTTAAACACTGGGGATGCTCAAATAAGCGTGCACTGATTGAGATGCTTCTATGCCTGGGTATAATGAGAAACTTCTCTCGTGTGCCTGTGAAATTTGGACCAGCAAAATTTTTCAAATTGTGACCCACGCAGGGCATCATTCAAGTAATTCACCAGTGCCTGTGAATTCAACATCGGGAAACACATTGGGGTAGGAAAACAGAACTAAGTCTCTTTTTTTTTTTCTTCATCTCAGCCAGTTATCATGCTAGGTCAGGTGTGTTGAGCACAGGCTGGCAAGGTAGGCTGGGCGGTGTTATGAGGTGCACAAGTGGTGCTGAGACGTGTTTTTTGATTTCTGGAGAAGTGGTGTAATTTGAAGGATGATTTTCCTCTCAGTACTTGTGTGAAATGGTAATGATGATGTCGGCCGCTGATTAAAATCAGCCATCCGAGAGCAATAGCTAACTGCTCGTGCTATCCCGACCGAGCTCTGTAGCACAGCGTGCCTTTGCAAGCACGCCAGAATAAGCAAGCGTTGGTGGCGGAACCGTTCGTCCAAGACACACTTGATGTTATCAACCTGCCGTTTAGGGAAGGTTACCAAGAGGTCAGTGTCATCATTATCTTCCAGTTTCTGTGATCTTTGTCCATCTGGCTTCAGACCTGGATATAGCACGGATTTCTTGGGTTGATGACTTCCTGACACCAAGTCGAAGGTCGGTTATCCGTGATGATTTCATCACAGCTGTTGGCAGAGTTAAGTAATTCACTATTAAGTAGTACATCCTCCTTGAGAACTAGAAGCAGTGGAAGAGATTCTCTTGGCTCTCTTCACCCCACACTATAAAGAAGAAAGGGAGGACCCAAAGGAAAAACCACTGTCAAGCTAAAGATTTCCACGTTTCATCATGTTAGGACAGTAACATTAGAAAATAGGAACAAAAATGGTCCTGTTTGGCACATGGGTGGAAAAACTGATAGAAAAGAGTAAAACCTTGTGGGCTGCGGCGTCTTCAGAAAGCCTATTTACACAGCTCTGTTTTCCATTATCCTTTGAACTTCAAATAGGAAATCCTCTTGGTCTCCCAGTTCTGATGAAAACAAAATTTTGGACAAAATGCAGTTTTCTTAAATTTCTTCTCCAAAAGCTGAAGGTGAAGGTCATACCGAGAGGAAAGCGGGAAGAATGCAGAGACAAGGGCTGATGACTCTGAGGATTACTCTGACTGTTGCTCCCACATGTCCAGATGATAAAGCATAGCTTTCAGCCCTTTCACTGGCCTCACTATAGCAGCCTTTACACCCCTATACACATTCCTCCTCCGTTTTTCTCATGCCTCCGCCACACCTAGGCTAGGATGCTGTAGTGAACTCGATTTTTGTCTACTATTCTTGGCCATTGAGAAATGAGAGGCAGCACAGAGAGACAGCTCCCACGCTACGCAGCATGCACGGTGCGTGCCAGCGTAGCCAAGGGGCAGGTGCTGGGGATCCCTGCCGGGGTGGCGAGCCACGAGATACCCGTGGGTCTGTACGCGAGATGCCGCGTGCCACCGCAGCTTCTGCGTGGTTTCTTATGTCCTTCTGGGGATTGACTTCCAGATGGTGAAGTTGGAGGAGTTGAGCCAAAACAAGGGTTACTTGCTTTGGAAAGATCTTGTGCCATTTTAACTGTTGTGCAATTTGATTTTAAAATGTGTTTTCATGCCCATTTGTGATGCCCCCCC
>NW_009599930.1:38915-42875 GCF_000690535.1 Cariama cristata
CCCCCCCCCCCTTCTTCCAATTTGTGCCTTGCATGACTTACAAACCAAACCAATTGCTCATAAACACATGGGAAAAATAGGTTTGTCAGGGGCCTCAGGAGATGAGTGCCCTGTTCCTCGGCTCCAGGGCAGCACCAGCCAGACCCACACCAGTCCACTCCAACCTGTTTTCAAAGGTCTCTAATGGTGAGGGTTGCATAACAGCCCACGGTTACATGCAGTCCTTCATTAACCTGACTTATTAGAAAGCTTCTACCATTTAAAACATAACCCTAGATCGTCTCTTCCCATCTACTACCAACTTGTGGAGCTGTTTTTTTTTTCTTCTGTGCTATGGCTTCTTTCTCCCCATGTAACTGAAGACTGTTATTAATGCTCCCCTCTTAGACAGAATAAACAACCCGGTTCACGACATCCGATCTCCTGCCCGGGTGGATCTATATCCATACCATTTGTTCCCTGACCAGATGCACGGAGGTCACAAAGCAAATGCAGCAGTCTGTTCTCTGAAGACCTTATGCACATGCCACATTCTGCTAGATTTCCCCTGAATTCAGATGTTTGATATACAAGCAGCTATAATATGTGCCTATACAATATTTCAAATACCTGTACGAATTAACTTGGCTTCCCCCCTAGTAACTACAATCAGTTTTATTCTCTCAGCAAGAGAGAGACTGTATAAATCATGTTGAAACCAAGAGAATAGGCTCGTTACTTCTAGCAGAGCTTTATACAGGAGGCTGTTTCCTTAAAACCACTGACTTCAGTATGTTTAAGTCTGTGAGCTACTGGCACAAACATCTCTTCTGACTTCCACTGTTGCTGAGGCACCACAGACGATAAGTATCTAATGCATTTTTAGAGGTCTATTAGAAGATGTTCCCTGGAGCTATGGTTGCCATTCAGCTTCTTTCTGCATTCGTGTGTGGTCTTCAGGAGCAGTTTTCATGTGGGTTACTGTAATCTACATGCAACAATGGCATGGATTATCATGCTGAAATCTACATCTGAGAAAATAGCTACAGTTGCCTCTCCAGATGTACAAGAGATGAAAGACAAGGTGTTTTTGATGACCAGAGCCAGCTGACGACCTAAAAGCAGTCCAGATCTAACCCTGATGAAAGCACAACCCTGGGAGAGAAACGAAACGTGGAAGCCGGCGCTGCCTTGCCACGGTTCTGAGCACACAAGAGAGCTTGGCACAGGTACTGTTGCCATCCCCGTCAGTTTTAGGTTGGAGAAGAAGATGTGGGACTAAGTTTTCATTTTGAATACTCAACATATGGGCTTGGAAAGAACTTGGTCATTGACTAATCTTAGATAAAATGGCCCGGGGCCCAAACAAATCGTAAGTCAAGAGACACCCACTTCACATCATGCCAGCGTTTATCAAGGAGTTACAGCCTAGCTTGTTCAGGCTGGCTTGAAAAATAGGTTTTCTGTAGTTACCCTCTTGGCTACCATCATTTCCCCCCCTTTTGAATTTTAGCTTTGTATTACTCCGCAAGAAAGTTTTTAGCTTTTTCTTTAGAAGGTTACTATTAATCCTGTTCTGAGGATCAAGCGATGGGCTCCAGTTCATGCTTCCACACAACTGAGGCCATTTCAGAGGTCCTTCTTACCTTGTTACATCCTTGCTTACACAGAATGTGGTTTTTATCTATAGCCATTTAAAACTTCTTAACGATTAAGCATAACTGGGCAGTATATAGGGAATTTTATGTATTTTGTGCAAGAAACTTTTAGTATAGAGAGCTACTAGAGAAAAAAAGCTTATTGCAGGGAGACAGGTGTTTGTCTTTCTGTGGAATCTCCCTTTGGCGTTTCAGGGAAACTGGAAACCAGTCAAAAAAACCAGTCTAGATTTTGTGAACGGGATGTTTGTTTAAAAACATAGCTCTAACATGAAGGTTTCTCCCTTTAACCAAGTTACAAGACTGGATTAAAACTTGAGATTGCCGTGCTGAGAAAGGGTTGGGATCCCAGAACGAGCTGGCATTCCTAAAAAAAAATGCCTTTAATTTCCAATAATTCAAAGCACATTCTTTCTCCTGTTCAAATTTTCCTCTTTATGGCGAGATGCAACATGAAGAGACAGAAAATTTGCTGCCGTCAAACTAAAAGATGGGGGGGGGAAACTGGCAGATTGTCTTTTAACTCTCGCTAAGACTTTTAGACTCCTGCAGCTGACACTTGGAAGAGTGGTATTTGAGCAGTCCTGAAGGGAACTGCAACACTCCTCTCTCTGTCCTTCCTTTTCAAATATTTTCAAAGCTTTGAAAACAGTCGGTTGTTCTTCATTCTGGCAACTCGCCATTTGCTGCCGGCTCGCATCAGTTCATAGTCTTCCGAGGTATCCAGTGGCCTGCGTGGATTTGAGAGAGTTTGAAGCTCTAATGAAAGACCTTTGATATTTTGAGATATTTAAGAGACATACAGAAACGGGTGAGTTAAAAGAGCTGTTGTCAGTTCCCGCAAAGCCCACTTCATATTCTCAGTCACGAGATACCGTTTCACTAATTGATTATTGTCCGTCCATAACACAGTCACGCTCTTAGTGCACAAAGAAGCAGTGTGGATGAAAAGCTCACCATTGTAAAGTACAGACTCAACTGGATTTAGAAAGCTGGGAACTATAGACAAATCTAAGATACGGGACTACTTTGAATGAAACTCATAAGGCATAACTGAGGCTTTTTTCAGCTTAAGTAAACATCTTTACTGCAGAGGGTGAAAATTAATGGAAGCATTTTAAATGCTTCTCTTCACCCTTCCTTGGAAGGTGAGCTCTCCTTGAAAGGGTCAGGTGACTTTTTGTTATTTAAATCCACACCTCCAGCAACAAGGACCTGATCCTGCAAGTCCTGCAGAACTGCTCCTAGCTGGCAAGGTAAAGCAAAGTGTTTGCCAGGCTAGTCCTTCAGCCAGAAGTCTAATAGCTGCGGTGGTCTTGAGCTCAGGAATGCAGGTGAAGGGAAGAACGCCTTGCATTGCGTTGGTCGAGTTCCCGTGAGCTTATGGGTGTCCTTGTACGTGAAGTGTGATTGCGCAGCACAGTCGCTGCTTTTCTTGCCAACACAAACCTTCGCTCCCTTTTCCACTTCTGCTCCCCCAAAACACATCAGGGAGAGAACAGGGTTGGGGGAAGAGCAAGGATGATAGGCATTAAGCTCTGACATATGCAACTGGTTTTGCTCAGAAGAAAATGCAATGCAGTCTGTGCTTGGTAGTATTACTTCTATACAGCCTTTGGGGACAATGAACAGGTGCTTTTCCCTTAAAAAAAAAAAAAAGGGGGGAGGGGGGGGGAGAAGAGAGGAGACAGCTATCATGGTACTAAATGTCTAATGCAGTCGTTTAAGCTAACGTGCATGCCACTGTTGAATGCATATAAGGACACTTTATTTTTGGTTTGTTAACAACTTGAGGGTCAGCCATGTTGATTATGAGAAAATGAGCTAATAATTTTACTGTGGGAAGGGTGGGGGGCAGTGATGAATGGCAAAGTTTATCTGCTTATTACACTCCCCAGCAAACAACCTTTCCTAGCAGCCTCACCTAGCTCACAAAAGCTTATGTGTAATTGATGTGTAATAAATCAGAAGTATGCTTCAGCTCCCCAAACCAAAATGATCTTAAAAGTTTATGATAGCTATTGATGAGTAAGCAAATGTTCTGAAAAGTTAGTTGCACCTAAAATTGGAACTAAGAATGAGATGGGCAGAAAAAAAAAATTCTAGAGTACCTGCTGTTAACCTTTAAAAAAGCATGTGGAGGACTAAAACAAATCAGGTGAGCACTAGAGACTGGATATCACAGAATGGTTTGGGTTGGAAGGGATCTTAAAGACTACGTTGTTCCAACCCCCCTGCCCTGGGCAGGGACACCTCCCACCAGACCAGGTTGCTCACAGCCCCATCCAACCTGGCCTTGAACACTTCCAGGGATGGGGCAGCC
>NW_009599930.1:43122-80456 GCF_000690535.1 Cariama cristata
GCTCCAGCCCTTGGATCATCTTTGTGGCCTCCTCTGGACTCACTCCAACATGTCCGTGTCCTTCCTGTGTTGGGGGTCCCAGAGCTGAAGGCAGTACTGCAGGGGAACATGTGTCCCCATACTGCTTTGCATCAATTCTGCAGCGTGCCACGTCCTTCAGAGAAATTACAGCATGAAGCTGTTTAGAGTCTATGTTCAGGGTGCTGATGCCTCCCAGCCCATCCTCTTTCCTACCTTCTCCCTTTGGCACCATTAAGGTCCTTTCACTGGCCGGTCCCAACAAAACCGTGCTCCCCTCTCCAAGCAGGGGGGCCAGCCCAGCAGGCGGGCCTGGGGTGTGCGAATGGCGCAGGGCGTGTGTCAGCACTGCCCTCAGGGCCCCAGTCCCATCCTGCAAACCCATGGGGGTCCCAGCAGCTCCTGACCCTCCCCAGCCAGAGCTCCCTGCCCCAGCCCTTGTTCCCAGAGGTGTGGAGGCAGGGATGTCTTCAGGGCTGTCAGAAGCTTACGACAGATGACTTGTACGCTGGCTACGCTGATGTTCAATATTTGTTTGCTCTTTTTCCTCCCGTCCTACTTCCTCATACACTGCAACATAACCAGGCAGCAGAAAGTCTCAGTCTGTGCTTCAGTTTTTCTGGCTTCATTGAAAAAATTCAATGTCTTAAAAACAGCTGGTACTACTTAATGATCTTTTGGTAACTAAGGCTGATTTCTTTTGTTATGCTCTCTGAAGATTAAATTTTGCTCTGGACTCTATTGCCTGAAGGAGGCTATTGTAAAACAAGATACTCAGAAATCAGCAAAAAGATGTTAAAGCTAAAACAGAAAACCAAAACACTTTAACTCTAGCGGTGCTGCTGCCAATGAGTTTGAGAAAAGATCCTGAGGTCATGCTAAAACCAGTCTGGAATTGTGGGCTGATGGCTGAGGAACTGCTTTCTAACAATGTACGCAGCCTTGCAGATGAATAAAACCTCCATGATGTAAGAGCTGCTTCTTTGATGTTAGGTTCTAAATCCTGATTTGATCAACCGGGCTATCATGCAAGTAACTAGATGCTAGTAAGCATTGCTGTTGTTTTCGATTGTGAGGAGGGAAATACAAAGCTCAAGGATTTGCAGTCCCTTTTACAAGAGACCTGTTGGGGAGAGCCTGTGTCTACCAAATACTCAAAAGCTTGATCAGGATTACAAAGGAAATTGCTATAAAAGATTAAAATATGCAGTCAGCAGTAATAACTCTCCCTCTGTTTGTTGTCTCGGATTGTATTTGTGTTGGAGGAAAGATTGGTGTACTTCAGGTAGCAGCAAGGAAGAGAGAGAGAGGTTTCGAGAGAGACTTTCCATGACAAGGTTAACAGGAGGAAGGGGATGGGGGAATGGGCTCCACGGAGCTGCAGGAAGCTGAAGTTGGAGGAAGGCAGCGCAGCAAGTAGAAACTAGAGCTAAAGACTTTGATGAGTACAAACACTGACAGTAGTTTTTGGAGATGAAGTTACCAAGGATTGCAAACTGACCCGGTCTTTGAGTCTGCCCTGGTTGGGATGCTGCTGCGGCACCCGCCGGGGTTAGCCTGTCCCCCCAAGGACTGGCAGGCAGTGCCCCTTGTTGGGTGTTTCTTACAGAAGGCTTCCCCCTTGCTCACGTCAGCTAGGAACTTAACTGCGTCGTTTGCACTGACTGTGGAACGAAAAGTTATCACTGTTTTTACTGGTTATAAAAAGCTTTTGTTTAAAAAACAGCAAAAGGATACATACAGAATACCTGTGTGTGGAAAGGAGTCAGAGGAGGACTGTAACGAAATTCTGGCTGAAATGATTGCAGCATTTTATCTTCTGTGCTCTCTGTCTGTTGCTTAGAATTATCGTAGTGATTCAAGGGTCCAAAAAGGGAGGAGAACCAAGCTAATTCCTCCAGATATAGCTGATGAGAAAAGCCTTCCTTCTTAATTGAAAGTTTAAGCTCCTGCTTTGCAACCATGGCACTCATTTCCAAGCAACTGAAATAACTTTGATTCAAATCAGTCTATAGAAACTTCCCCACGTGACCTTCTGTATCTCCCAGTGCAGAGCAACTCTACGTTTCCCTGACCCTGCCGACCTGCACTGAAATCCTCTCCTCCCATCTAGCCTGGTACCAGGACACCTGCTCCTTTGACCCGAGATACCAACTGTGGGATTTATGAAGCCAGTTCTTTGAGGCTAACTGTCTCTGGAGAGCCCCCCTACTCCCCACAGCGAGCAGTGGGTTACTGAACGGTACTGGGGCTTGCACGGGACACCACTTAGCCTTCATTTTACGTTCCAGCTGAAACAGGGCATCAGCTTTTGCCAGTTATTTTGCTCACACAGATCACAACTGCAGGTACAGATCCACAGTGAATTACAGTAACCAATACATAACAATTCACAAAATGTAGGAAACACATTTTGTAAGCACTTTAAGTACTCGCTGTTCCCTCTGTTAAAGGTACAAATACATATTTATAATATACAGAACCAGATTAATTAAGGCAAGTACTGCCAACATTGTCTCTCAAGAGCAGATTTGCATTTCACGCATGAAGACACGAGGACGGTAACTAGTGCCCATGTTACACTGAACAGTAACTCTCCCCGAAGGATTCAGGGTGGCCGAACTGCCACCGCATCCCAGACTGACATGGCTGGGAAACCCCAGCATCTTTTCCATCCCTGGGGAATGCAGCTTGCAAAATGCCATTCCCACCTGTGGCCCCCCTTTGGGCACCTGGCAGGCACTCTGTACCTACACACGGTCCTTTGTTCCAGCCTCATCGATTCTGTGATTCTGTCACCTAACGTGAGAAGTGAGAGGCTGTGCATCTGCCTGTTCAAATTGCAGCTCACCTGTCTGTAAAACAGTGGCCAGGGGCCAGGCCCCGTATACAGCTTGGCACGGCGAAGTGTCGAGTGCATAGTACAGGATATAGGGTGGTTTGTTCTGACCAGAAGTTCAGGGACAAACTGTACATAGACATTGTAAAAGAAATAGTTATACTTTTAAGTTTTAAATGAACTTTGTTGACTTGAGATTTAGTGGGTTTTCAGTAAGCAGACTGAAAACAGGAGCAGCCGTGACACCTGTTGTTAACTTTTGTACTCATTTGTGGCCTTATCGTCATTTAGATTTAATTTTAGGCACAACTACTTAACTAAGTGCAAAGTGCTTTGTTACTTTACTTACACTTTCATTGACATGTACTATCCATGGAAAAGAGGACCATAAACTTTTTGCAGCCATTGCAACGGACAGGAACTGGCATTGACTATACCAGAGACCGGATTTTACAGAGAAACGTTACAGACTCTAGTAACCTAGAGGTGCTACTTTCAATAACAGGAAAAGTAGTCAGTGGTGGTATTTTTTATATTGGTCATGCCCCAGTAACTCCCACAGTGCTCTTCTTTTGTAATACTGAGTCTTTCATTGCTTGACAATGTTTATTTGCATTCTTTGTATTTTTTGCTCGAAGGGAAACTCTTCTGTGAGCCATTTTTTTTTTTTTTAAAAAAAAATCACTTTAATTTTGAAGTCTAGTTTCTGTATTTCTCATCTTCTCAAAGGGGAAAAGATTTATAATATCTGAATGAAGAAAAGAAGATGGATAACATTAAGTACCTGACACCTGCAAAGAGCAAAGATCATCAGCTTTCTCTTTCAGTGTTATAGTTAGAAAGTACATTTGACAAAGTTATGCTGTCAAATAGATCATCTGCTGGGAAGATTTACACAGTTCTCTCACTTGTTATCTTTCAGTCATGACACAAAGCTTAGTTAAAGTCAAGTCACCACAGATGACAAATGAGAAACTGTGCTTCTTCACTTAAAATCTTTGAGATTTTAAAATGCACATAGTAGTTGGAACAGAGATTCCTGCCCTGTATGGTGTTGCTCCTGAATATGTATTCCAAAATCCCACCCATCTGTGTTACTGCATTTCTGTTCACGACAATTTAGCATCTGAGCATTTGAGTCAAAGCCCAGGGAAGTCAAAAGGACACCACAAGGTCTTAGATAAGAGGGATATTCCTAAAAGACACCTCACACCGAGAAAGGTATGCATTTTCATATCCCATATGACTTTGGTCCATAGTCAGTGTCCATCTTACAAGCAGAATTGCAAAATGCTTTACAGCGGGAAACTGAATCAGTAATGGATGGGCAGAAATCTCTTTCTTTCCTCAGTTCCGCAGTCCTCACAGCTGGTTGTTTTTATTGTTTTCATTTCAATATTAGTTGTATCTGAGAGCTGCTGAGGAAGGAAGAAAATCTAGGCAAAGCTCATGCTTATGCTTTTTGTCCTACAGAAAAAGTTCTATATTCCTTTTCTTTTATTCTTCCTGATTTTAAAACAGAGCTCTGATTTTTCTTGGCTATCTTTAGGGGTGAGGGAAAGGGATTATTTCGTAGCTTTAAATGTCATTTTAGCAATCCAGAAAAAACAAACCTCTGTTGTAATGAAAAGCAGTACCTTCACCTTGTAGCAAGTGATACAAGTGGTGTAGCAAGATTATTGTTTTTGCAAGGGTGAGCTCTAGTTCTGCAGTTCAGACATAAAATAGGAATCTTTCTAAATTAGGAGAAAAAGGAGTTACAGAAATGCATAATCCTTGTCACAGTTGACCTTTTCTCTCCTTGAGCTTATGAGTGTTTTCTCAAGAAGTAGAAATTCTTGTTCTTGCTGTGCATGGAGGAGATAAGGACAGTATCACAGGGGGAGGCAGTTGTGTTTTCCTAAAAGGTAAGGTACTACTTCAGGAGGGAGGGGAAAGAACAGACAGAAATTGCTTGGGGGGGATGTTTTGCCTGAGGGGAAGGAGAAAATACATAGTATCACAGCTGAGATCCACTACACTGAAAAGACCTTAAGAAAAAGAGATGGGGGGACACACACTCCCCAAAGTCTGTAGAAGGAAAATGCACCTGCCAAGGGTGGAACGGCAGAGATCAGCATTCAGATTTGAAAATCCTGTTCTTTTTGGAGAAATAAAGGATGGGCTAAGGGGTTTTTTTAATCATCATCTGATGAAATGTTTATTTAATGGAGAAGAAAAGAAGAATGCAAATACAGGAAATCTTCCTGTGCCTGGGTTAAGAAAACCCTCAGAGTCACTAACACATTGAATAAATCCCATTTTAGGCAGGTAATGACTTGAAACTCCCTGCTGAAAACAAAGGTGGTTCACAATGATGCATGACAGATGCAGAAGCAATGTGACTGTGAGATGGCACAGTTATTCCCATTTCAGGGACGATGGGAGTTTATCTAAGGATAAAGGAGGGAGGGATTCCCTGTGCAAGGTCAGTGTAGGGGAGAGATTCAGGGGGAGACCAGCTGTCTGTACTTACTAACTTCTAATCCAGGAGGACGGCTTTGTTGTGCTGCTCCAATACAGAAGAGGCTAGACTGAATGCCGATGAGGTACCAGCCGTCTAGGAAGTCATTTTCTGTTTCACTGATTTTGGTTCTTGGTGTTTTGTTTTCCCCTCTCTTTGTATGTGAAACAAGCGTTCAAGGAGTTCCTGAACCGAGGTCGCCCTGCTCCTCTCTAAGAGCAGCATTGCGAGCAAGGCGGCTGCTGCTGGCCGAAGGGCTGGCCAGCACTTCACAAAAAGCCCCAATAGTACATAAATTCAGATCTTCACCAGATAGATAATTTTATGTGGTCTGCAGAAGAATAGGCCTTTGTCAGAATGAGATGATAGCTGACTTTGTTTGGAAGGGGGAAGGGAGGGAGGAGGGAGTTTTCTCAATTTCTGTGTATTTCTATTCAGCTGCTGCAGAAACATCCCCCATCTGCTTTGAATCTACATTTTAATTCCAAACCCTAGCAAGAAGGGAAGCAAGCTGGCTTGCTCTGCCTGGCAAAGTACACACATAGCAAGTTGCTGAGCTGAAAGCTGTTCCAAAATCCAGGAACGTAACAAACTTAAAAGCCAAGTTACCTGGCTTTGTGCTCTGTTTAACCCTGTGGTGATGATGATAATCAGAAAATGAATTTCATCAGTCTGTCCTTTAAACGTTGTTGCTGACCTAAGAGTACGTGCTTTCTTCGCCATCTCCTCTGTCAGGACAATTTGGTTTAAGGAAGTGACACCATAAAAAAGAAAACCCACACGCATTTCATTTCTCTGGTTGAAAGCTGGCAATGGAGCTTTGCCTGCTCTCCTGCACGATTAATGGGTAGTGAAACACAGGGTGCAAATTAAATTGTTGATTACTCTTATTTATAACACCTATACCTGAATTCATGTAGTATGACATGATTTTTGCCACTAACAGTAGAATCTTGCGGGTTTTTTTATATGTGTGTGTATATATATATATATGAATGCTCAAGAGCTTATTTTAGCTTTATGATCTGCACAGTTTGAGTTTTTGCTTGCCTTTCCTAGTGCAGGAAATTTTATCCCTAACTGTCAACAGGTGTCAGAAACAGAAGCAGCTGGAGCCAGAGCTGAACAACATTTCTGTTCTGATCTGATAAACTTGCAAATAAACCACATGTAACTTCTGTTATGGACGCCCAGCAAAGGCTAATCGTGATGCAGACCCTAAGTTAATTTCTGTGCCTGTTTTACAAGCTGTAACGGGGGTTAGTGAGTGACATACAGACTAACACGCAGGCTGGTAAGAAGCAGAACTGCCTCTTGAATTGCTCCTGGCTGAAAGGAATCATAGAAATGCAAGTTATTTGCATCATATTCTAGAGAGAGTATAATTTAAGGGAATTTTTTTTTTGTGATGGAAAGAAAACGGACAAGCGAGACTGTTGAAGCAAACTTAAGCTGTTGTGAGAAAAGACAGAAAAGGAGAAGAGGGTTTACTGTGAGCTGAAAGAGAAAAGAATTGAAAGATGCCCATTCAAATGCTTCATCTGCCTGCTAATTTTAATTAAGGCTCCTCCTTTGTAACTGTGCCACAGAGCCTGAGTCTTTAAAAAAAAAAAAAAAGTTGTCACTAGGCAGATTTCTGAGAGTCTCCTGATTGAATCATCATTTTAATCTCTTCACTGCCACCCCCCTCTCCTGAGCAGAAGCTACCGGCTGCATTATGTGACAATTAACGTGCCGAGAAACGCTACTGCACTCCTCAGGGAGTTTCAGCGATGCAAAACACTGTTTTGCTGCGTGACAAAAATGCTAAAACCTATAAAATATCCTGTGTTTTCTGAAGCCTGGATGCACACCTTGTTTTCACCAGGAAAAAAAAAAAATTCTTTATGAACTTTTTCTGAAGAAAAAAAATATTCCTTTCCTTCAATTCTTTGGCCCGCCTCCCCCTCCACAATATCCCCTCCAAGTCTGGAGAACTTGATAAATACAGTGGTCTTTGCAAAGAAATACCGTTCGGTGACAAAAACTGCTGACTGGGTTTGCATGTCTTTTGCTCAGTGTCCTTGTACTTTCTCAGATCCTTCCTTGTCTCACTGGAAACAGCTTCTTGCTCCGTGCCTGGTGGGGTCCCAGCCTGCTCTTCCGCACCGCCCCGCTCCAATCCCACAGAAGCCAAGTTGGGTTTATTGAACTGGGTCACTGCTCCCAGTTAGACACCACCCACTGTACCAGTCTCCTCTCTTAGCAACACAAAAAGAAGAGGGGGGATTGGAAATAAAAAAAGCGAACAAATCCTTTCTGCGTCTCCTCCCTCTGCCACCTTTGTAAACCAGAGCTCAGCCCAAGGAAGGTCTGCCCACAGGGACATGTTAATTGAGATGCTGTTTGGCAGCAGACTCTGTCCTTGCACAAATGTTCACAAAATGACTAATTAAAAACAAGCCTCTTGCCCTGCTTCCTTCCCTCGACAAGTTAACATAGGCACGTTTTTCCTTTCATTATTACATGGACAACAATAACGAACACGCTAAGGAAAGAGCACTTCAGGAACAGTTTTGTCTGAAGAAAATACCAAGTGTGGTTGTCCCTTTCTTCCCCCACACCCTGATGGCTGCCTGCGTTGCTGGGAAGGTACAAACCAGGAGAAAGTCGTGCAAGAGGGGCTGTATGGGGAAAGGAAGGTTGTCCCAGGCAACTTTTAATTATAGTGAAAAAGGAGGAAATAGGCTTAAGCGTAAGAGTTCTGTTTCTTTTGTCCCAGAAGTACTTTGGGTATTCGAGATGAGAATAAACAGATTTTCTGTGAAGCCAGGAAGGTTAGGTGTCGGTGAGGAAGCCCTTTGGGTTCTGCTGCTCAGCTGAGCATCTGTTCTCCCACAGCCTCACGTGGAAACCAGAAGGCACCAAGTAGGAACGCAGAGTGCTGCGTTACTCCAGAAAGCACAGGATGCCAAATGGGCAGAGCTCTTAATTACATCATAGATAATCATGGTGTAATCATGGAAACACGCAAGGAATGGGAGTAGCTTTAATTCAGGAAAAATAGCTAACCGGGTTGTGTCGTGGGGAAAAGCAGCAAACGCAGGAGAAGAACGTAATGGCAAGGTGACTGCTGCAAAGCGGGCAGCAACGATTTCCACACTGGTCGGGGATCGTGAAGCAACAGGCTGGATTTTTATCTAGCCGTTGTACGTGACTAACACGAGCTCTGTGCGTACATGAAACGCTGAGGAACTGCTTTCACTGTTACTCTGCCGCATGCGTGTTCACTGTCGTCTAAACTTGGGAATAATTGCAGTGAATCTTTCAAGCGCATAAGAGTTTTCCTGTAGGCGGAGTGGACAAATCCCCAAGGGAGAAAGGAGTTGGCTCCTTACGAGGACCTTGATCTCTAGACTTGGGAGAGGAACAGCTTTGCTGTGCTGGAAAAAGCTGCATGTGCATCCACGTGCTTTGGAGACAGCTTCCTCGCTGGGTCCGAGCCAGCTGCCCGATAGGAACATGCTGAGGAAGCAGCTCTCCGCTCCACGCGCAGCCGGGCTGCCGGTCGGGCGCCTGCGATGCACAGGGACACGGAGGGGAAGCCGTGTTTCTTCCTGCCGAGGTTAGGAAGGGATGACAGTGTGGCATGGAGCCCAACCTCCAAGGTGCCTGGTGGGTGTTCTTCCCAGCAACTGTTTGGGAAACCTTAATAACACTTGAGTACAAGACTGAAGAAATGAGAAAAAGATGGGCCAAAATGTGCAGGAGTGTTTAAGCACATCAATATGCAGACGGGCACCTCACGGGGATTTACAAAATCATTTCGGTAGTTAACGTAATTAGAAACTTCATGGGAATTACAGAAGTACCTATCTGACTCTCTAGACATCTAAATGCCTCTAGAGAAGCGGTCCTTACGGCCTGTTTTACCAGAAGTCAGGTATGCAGGTTTGGGGACCACCGTACACGCAGAATTGGACGCTTGCGAACGCACCTCTCCTGCGGGGTACCTGTGCTCTGCTGTGTATCGCTGGTGTTTTGGTAGCCAGCTCTCCGAAACGCCTGCCTCTGGCATTTGATCTGCAGTCCCGTATGTGGTTTGTGGAACTGCCGCTGACCTCCGCGAGAGCTTGCCAATACGTGGACAGTCGCCAGAATCAGCCTTAGGAAGCTGAGGTCAAAGTGTTATACAAAAAAAGAAAAAAGCGGTAGCAATTCCACCTTGAGCCATGATACTGGCCCTCCCTTGCTAAGCAGGTAAATTAACTCCGTTAAGAGGAAAAAACAAATGCTGCAGGAAGAAGGGCTCACATTTCCATATGTAAAACCACCTTCCTCTTATGTTAGCACCAAACCCTCAACACAAAAAGACAAAAGTAGCTTGATTTATAGGCACCAAAATCTGTCTTCCTCTGAAATAGTTAACTACATTTTTGTTCAGAGTAAGGAAAAGGTAGGGAGTGAAAGGAGTGATCTTTACATGTTGGGGTTTTGTTTCTATAAACTGTACAGAACACCTTGACGATCTTTGGGATACACAGAGCTATATATAGAAATGTGAGTAACTGTATTAGTGAGCATGACGCTGTGTGCAAGCCAGAATATTCCCGTGTGTTTTCAGCCATGTGCTTTCCTTCCCTGCTTTAGCCTTGCACAGGTTATTCTAAATCACTTTAGCATTATCTAAAATAATTTTTTCTTGCCTTTTACAGTAGATATTTCTGTATGAATACTAAGTAGCCTGAGACTTCCTCAAAACCTCCCAGGTTGTCTTGCAGTTTCTACTGAATAAATACCTTCATTAGGATCTTGTAAAGCTCTACCTCTATCCCATTGGAGTAGGTTATTCTACAGTGAGCAGGTTATACAAAAAACTCATCGCTGGAGAACAAGGAGTGCTATGGCATGAGAATCAGTAGAACAATAACCCCAACAGACTGATTCCTCCAGAACTGGTACATACCTATCGTTACCCTGAATTACTTAGGGAGATTTTTAGACCCAAACGCTAACCAAAGAAATAACATCTTTCCAGGCCGTGCAATCACACAAGCGGTTTCAGTACTGTTATTATACTTTAAGGTTTGAGAACACAATGCTGTGAACTAGTATTTGTTACTCCTGAGCTGAAATGGGAATGCTAAATGATTCTGACTGGAGTGGGAACCATTCCTGATCTGGACCCAATGAATGCTTTCCCAGCAGGTAGTTCAGGGAGCAGCAAGCCTCAGGAAGCCTGAGAGTCCCATGGGCTTGCTTTTCTCGGGTGACTGTGAGTTTCAGCAGAAGCTTTTCCCGTGGCTGGAATAGGTGTAAGGGCTCTCTCCCATGAGGGTTCTCTGGCGATTAATAACATGTGAAGTTAGGCATTTGTTGTTCCCTCACCTGGGATGTTTACAGGGGTTTTCTCCTTTACCCAGCTTCCTATCTTTGCAAGGGCTGGAGCACTGAATCTACCACACGTGGCTGCAACCAGCCAGTTCACTCGGACTCCTTTGGGGGGGATGGACAGGCACAAATGCACGGTATCATCCCATATTATTCACTTTGCTGGGAAACTAGTTAATATGTATTTTTCTAATCACAAGAGGGACGTATGACGGCAGTAGCTTATGGTAGTGAGCAGAACGGTCGCTGGTATTAATGGGTAAGGGAAATATATTCAAACCGAAGAGCAGAAAGCTGTCAGACATACCACCTTAACCACGAGACAGAGCACACCAGGGAACACTATCTGTAAGAACTGGAAGTGGAGAGGAGACACCAGAGAAGGGTAATTTTTAAAGAAGCCTGGACGGTAGTTGACTCCTGGACCCTGCAAGGTCAGTGGGGATTTCATGAGGAGCTCCTCTGGGGGCTCATGGAAGACACACACTGCTTGGGTTGACAGAGAGAGGTGAGAAGGCAAGAAGTGAAACCAAGCACGACTTTTTCAAGCAATAGACTTACTGTAATTTGGGTCTGGCTAGAGGACAATACTGTGGATTGATAACTTTCTTGTCTTTTATGGAGAGAAACTTGGTAACTGATGTTTTGGGGAAAGCAAATCAGAAATGTTTGACAGTGCACCCAGAGCAGTGCTTCAGAAAGGGGCAGGGCAGAGAGCTGGTGCAATTTAGAAAAATTGGGGGTTGTTTTAACGCATGTTAAGTCATGCAACTGCAGGGCAGGAATTTTGTGCCAGTCAACAAGTTTTCCCAGAGAACAATTTCACACAGATTAAAGCTGACACACATGTAAAAGGCTGGAGAGCCTCAGAACCAAAGGGGCAAGATGCTGGGAGCGTGCTAGAGAAGTCCTTTCCAAATTTTTAATTTAGGAAGGGAACTCTTTCGGAAACAGATGAAGGTAGTTGCAAAGTTTGGTGGTGGGAACTGAAGAGAAAAGTTTGAAGGACGTGAAGGGAAGCAGGGTAGTCACACAAGCAGAAAATGTGTAGGTGCTTTGGGAGCAAGTAGGCTGCGAAGAATTAAGTCAGGAGAATGCTGTACGTATCCAGATGCAGATGCAGACCTTGGTTAGATTAGAGAAATCAGACGTCTGGCCTTCTTTGGGAAAAAAGCGGTGAGATAAAAGGAAGGATCTTAAAGGAGGGCAACAATAGATGAGTGAGAATGTGAAACGGGGAAGACTAGATATGAAAAAAGCGGTTCTGGATACAGTAAAGAAAATGCTTACGAAAGCAAGTTCTGAAATAAAGCAGTGATGCTTTTCAGCTTGTAGAAAGTGAACAGAGCAAGTGACAGGTTAAACAAAGTTTATATAGCCAAGAAAGGAGATTATAAAGAAATAAGACTTTCTGTTTTCTTCCTTTTAAAGCCATGTCAGTAACAAAATTGTGAGGTTCAGCTTTCTGTGAATGACGATTGTGGCTCTTACCTACTTCTAGCTAGCGTGGTGTGACCAAACAGTAATAGCGATGCACATGACGAGAGAAAGGTCTCCAGTGACTACACAGGCAAAAAGACACGAGGATGAATTTAGCCCATCTAAACCCATCTAGCTAGTTCGTAATAGCTGCTACGAACATCCCATTCAAAACGATCAAATGGCTTATACTATCTCTTTCCTGTGACCCGTGGAACCGAATCTGTGTCACGGAGTAAGGTCACTACACTGTCAGCTGGGTGACAAACCTAGTTTGAGCATTGACTCGGGATTGCAGGCCATGGGCCTCCGGCCAAGGGATGTCGAGCGTGCCACAGAGGTGACGCACGTACTCCCGGCGGAAGGCTTCCAGCCGATCGGCACGCCGCCACGCCATCCCCGCGCCAATTCATGGAAAGGCAACCGGGCTGTCTCCGAAGGGAGCGACTCGTCTGGCTGTCCAGATGGATGTGGCACTGTGCTGGCGGCAGTGAAAACCTGGCAGAGAGGAGGAAGGGACTCTGCTGGGTAGCTGTTGGCCGTTCGTGAGCAGCTTTCTGAGGAGACTGAACACTTGCTGAAGATGCCCTGTTTGCTTTGGCCAAAAAAATCTGGTAATTTTGCAAAAATGGAGGAGACAAGGGCAGATGTCGTGCTGCTGTAGATCACGGTAGCTCCACTGATTTCAGCAAAGCTGTACCGGTTGAGTTTTGGCTCTAGGTCTGAACAATGGCATTAGCACACTAAGAGTGTTAGCTATGCTGCTGTGAAATGGTACTGTTCCAGATATTTCTGGTGTAACATAGATGTAAGCCTGTCCCCTCATGTGTTACTGCTAAGATACATTGGTGCTGAGAGTTTGTTTGGGGTTTCTGCGTCAGTTTGAACAGGTAACAACCTCGTTGCTGCAGTTTAATCCTTCAAACAATGCCATGACAACTGTACCAGACGGTGCCCGCCAGGTTCAAGCAAGGACATAGCGGAGCGCACGTCAACAGTGGAGCTGCAAATGAGGTAGCGTGTTATCAGCAGACAGGTCAGGGCTCTACGTATCAACTCCTGGAGCAGAGTGTGACTAAAAATAACTTTCTATTGCAAGTACCCATTTCCCGAAGAAGGAAATGCCCTTGTTTAACACCTTCCACCCCAAACAAACCAGGAATGACTTATCACAGTTCCTGCATCACTTGATATCCCAGTGGTCTAGCTGGATGACTGGCTCAAGTGCTCCGCTTTCACCTCCAGAAGGTGACCAGAAGGCAAGAGTAATATAAAGACCTGAGCAATCCCGGCCACATCCCCATCACCTGACCATCACCATGGGTAATATTACAGTTAAGCACCAGCCGCTCTCTCTGAGGAATGTGAGGGTCTGGAGCAAGTGTGGGACTGAACTACTCCTCAGGCCTTTTGAGGCACACGTCATCAGATCAGGATCCGGACTACTAAATAACCTCACACGTCAACTTCCCACTTGGGTCTGAACTGTGAACAGAGAAGCCTTTGGCTTCTGCTATGAAGCCAGACTTTATACCTGTACACATATACCAGAGAGACCCCAAGCAAATAATATTTCTATTCTTAAAAAAATAAAATAAAATAAATCCTTATTCGTTTGTGGCTTATAGTGTGCCCTAAGAGGTTTATTTTATCCCCTAAACTGTAGTGGATGGTTTGGGCCTTGCCATATGTGAAGAGGTCTACAGCACACCGGTTCAGCGCAAAGGGTGTGAGTCTGTTCTCACTGTGAGAGGCAGGGGTTCAAGTCAAGGGGAGAACGGACTGAGGTCCAGGTTCTCATGAACATCGGGCAAAAAAAGTTTCAACTTAGGTACTCTAATTGTATTTATGCATCTTCACAAAAAACCTTGATCAGATTTCTGTTGGCAGCATGTTTCATTACCTTGTCCAACAGCTCTGATGCTTTTCCTACTGGCCAGGTGATTTCTATTCCCCCTGCCCTCCTAATTATTACTTTTCCAGATGTCTACATTAGTAGGTCAAGGAGTATACTAATCCTATCTAAGGAGAGTGGCAGATTCACAATTGTGCCACTACAGGCCCCTGCAATCTTGTCCTGAAGACATTACTGCTTTGAGAACACGCAACAAAGGGCAAAAATCCACAATAAATAAAGCAAGCCTCCAACACCGCTTGCATTAATACAACGTTCTCTTCAACGAAAAAGCAAAAGCACTTTGAAAAGGCACGTACTAATAGATACACCAGAAACAAGCTTTCTCTGAAGTAAATAATCCACAGCACATCTCCTAGTGACCAAAACCACAGGTGTTTTATTAACACACGTAAGCAACGAGCCTAAGCGAGGCCATTGGATCAGGCAGGCCAAAACTCCTCTGCGCTTGCATTAGTTGACTCAGGACTGGGCTTTTTTTTTTTGCCTGACTACAGACAGTGCAGTGAGTATAAAAAGGACAATTAAGCACCACTGCTGAGCATGTCTCTTCTTCCCCTCTTGCACACCCTGGCAACAAATCAATTTTGTCTTTTGCTGTGAGACTCTCTCTCTCTCTCCCCGCCGGCTCAAAATTACTCTCCCAGAATCCTCTAAAGCAACTTTTTTCTCCCTTCTTCAGTTCATCCTGCCAGTTGCCACTTTAGTAAATAGCATATAGCAAGCAATAACTTTATTTTTTCCATTCCCTCTAAAGGTTAACTACAGGTGAATGTTTTATTCTTTATAACAAGTAATTGACATGCATGAGCCAACTTTCTGTTCAGAACATAATTTGTATTCTTGAGAGATCTGTGTGTATTCTTGTTCATATTGCTTCTTCCCTGAAGGGATCTGGGAGGGGGAGGAGAAAGAGAAGCTTTTAAAGTTTGGCTCACAAAAGTTACAGAGAAAGATCTAGGCTTTCAGCTCCATCAGATAAATGGTAATGTAACTGCACAATGTACAGTATAGTGGCACGTACTGATAGGAAAAGAACAGAGTAAATAAGGGGGAGGGAGGAGGGAAGTCAGCAGGCAGAGAAAACAGAATACTCGGTGTCCAGGCACGCTTGCCGCTAAAGTAAAAATCATCAGAAACTTTGATCCTGAGAGTTGGCGGGCTCATTAGAAACACAATTCAGGTGGGATTTTAATGGGAGCTTTCTAATGAAAAGTCAGTGCAGTTCTTCATGTCCTTATACTTGGGTGGCATTTGCTTTATCAAACTTCATGATTTGATTCCAAGATCACTGAAACCAAATTTGTTTCAGTCACTTCAGTGGCCTTAGGATTAAGTTTGAAAAAGCACCATTTTTATAGGGGTGCAGCGGGGGCGTTTAATGAGCATACTTTTAATTTATTTATTTATTTTATAAATCAAGAGTCTTCTCATGTGGTTACATCTTCTTGTGAGAAGGTCTTTTCCAGAATTTATGTATAAAAAGAGTGTCAGCACATATGCAACACCTGTAATTTAGAACATAGCTCACGGGTTGTGGTCTCCTGGGTCAGGCTGGTAGGTGTGGTGGGTACAACTGCATAATCCTTGCGATGCCATAATCTGTCAGCTGCCACTTCAGGCCTTTAATGTTACCACACAATGGTGAATTTTTATTTTGTAGTAAGGACCTTCAGCCCCCTTGCATACAGTTTTTTCAAAATTAAACAAACACCACCCCCCCACCCCCCGTTTAGCAAACACAGAACATATTGCGAAGTTATTGTGAAATCACGTTTAAAGAATTGATATTCACACTTTCACCTATGAGGGTGGGTCCTGCCTACCAGAAGTAACCCCCTTAGCTTGTAACATTCAAATTTCTGGTTTTAGAAGAGTGAACAGTGTATTTTTACTCAAGAAAATATAACTCACAGACAGAACTGGGACAGTATTATGTATTAGTTGCACAGTGGCAACTTATGTGCTTAGCTAGTGGCGAGTCTTCACACTACTGAGGGTACAGTCCCCTCTTGTAGCCCCTTGCTTGCAGTGCCCGCTGCACCCTCTAACAAGCATTCTCCACGCACAAAGCCCAATTGTCTAGAAAAAAATTACTAAGTAACTAAGACGACTCACCCAGACACAGCCACCTATCTTGTACAAGCCTGAAAGAGCACCACGAGGTTGTTATTTCCACTCACACTTTATTTCAAACAGGTGTGCAAACGGGAACATATCAGAGATTTAAATAGAAGGTTAAGCAGACTGTAAATTTCCATCTACACTTGGTCTAATTAAAGCTATGAACATACTTGAGACTGAGAATTTTGTTTAGAGTAATCCCCTTATCAAAACTGTCATATGCCAGGAAACGTTAGAAGCAGAGTTTCTTATTCCCCATGTTCTTGAGCTACTGTGTCTGCCATTTAAGTATCAACATTTCTCAACAGCTTTCAGTTCAACCCACAGAGGTTTCCCACAGTAACTACGGGCTGACTTACAAGCCCCTTACTCATACCGGTGATTAGTTAATTCCACAAATAGCTCCACTGACTGCGATGGGATCACATTTAATTATGACTGCATCAACGTAAAAGATTTCCAGCCCTTTACGACTAACGCAGATAGCACTATGAGATAATCGCAACACCAGGACTCCCAGAGGTTGTGATCACCAGACCTTTCTGCTGCTTCTGCTGGTGTGAATGAGAAGCCACTGCACCACAGACAAGTGGCAAAATGTTACTACTGCAAGCTGTGCTAAGCCTGGGTTTGGTTTTTTTCCATTGTTAGCTCCCTACGAAGAGCTCTCTGCCTTTTCTGACTCTTGTATTCTACCCTAAGAGCAGTATTTTAAGCTCTAGGCTGCAAGGATTTTCTCAGCTTTATACTGTCTCGCTTGGTGGAGTCCTGAGTCTTGCACCTCTACCTAGTACTTGCACTTACAAATAATTAACAGATTATACAGAAAAATTATTTTTGTGCTATTTAGGTATCACAGCAATGTCTTCAGGCCTCAGCTGAGCTAGGGGCCTCCTTCTGTTAGACGCTGTAAGGATACTCGATTCCCCTCACTGTTATCTCTTTCTCCCCAAAAGGCTATGTTGTGAGTTTCTTACATGGATGCAGTTAAAACCACATGCGATGTCACTGCAGCTAATGACATTATTTGTGAGATTAACTACTCATCATGTTCAGGTCTGTATTTAATGAAGGGAAAAAAGGGAAAAAAAGCTTTTCAGTGCAGGGACTACAACACTACACAGAGCAGCAGTCGAAGGCTAGGACTGGAAAGAGGGGCTCGTGCATCAAGCGAGGCTTCCCGAGGCCTCCAAGTGGGCCCAGGGCTAAATCTGCAGATAGTCCTCAGGGTTACCCGTTCCCCTAGGGCTCCTTTTCCTGGTGTCCCAGGGACAGGTTTCCCTGCTAAGCTTTCGCCTGCATGCTACAAAGCTTTCTTTTTTGAGAACTGCTATGTAATAACCTAAAATAGCCTGCCCCATCCATCCTGAGTGCAGCTGGGCAGAGTTCCTTCATAATATCTGTCATGCCTAAAAATATTCGTCTTATGAAAATAGAGACAGAGATACTATGTCTGTTTTTGTGTGCTGTGCCTGTGTGTTTAGTGTACCTGTAAGTGCACGTGGAGTAAGTCTGAGGGCGAGCGTCTTCATCCACAGAGTGTGAATGCTGTTCTGAAGAATTATCTAAACCAGTGAGCTTGATATTTGTTTCAGAGCATTTGTCTATAGCTCTACTGCTGTGCTATAAATACATCTAAACCAAAGCAGACAATATGTAAAGCAGGGCAGGGAATACCTCCGACTTCTAGGCTTGCTAAACTTGCAAAGCTGTGGGCAGTGCTGCTCACAGTAATGCTTCGCAGGGGTGAGAAAGAGAAAAATACAACCACGAATGAGGCAGGCTAAGCCTCGCACGCCAGTGAGATGAGGTATAGTATTTGAATGTTTCCAAGGAAAGAAACTAAAACACAGTGCAAAGTAGGCAAGATGTACTTTGACTGGTGTGTAGAGGATGATAGTGGTGAAGACCATAGTGACAAAGCAGAAAGGTGGGACGTGTTTTAGATCATATGTGGTTTTCCTCCTCTGAAAGTTTTAAGTCATAGAAAAAGTCCGTAGAGGAATCAGATATGACCATACAGAAACAGGAAACGATGAAACAAATTAAGTCTTGGGGTAGAGGAAAACCCTGTTAGTTGCGTGTTTCTCACAGCTTTTTTTCCCTTCTTTCTTTTTATTTAAATGATGATGTGTTCAGCTTCATAAAAGAGGCCTGCCCAGCTTAGGTATTTTAAAGTGCGAAGGGAAGCAAAAACATGCAAGCACAAACACCTGCTGAGTTTAGGAGAACAGAAAGAAAGAAGAGAAAGCATGTAGCAAAGAAAATGCCCAGGCTGTCTCCAGTTCCCTCTGAACCTAGTCCAGGTCAGCACCATTGCTAGCTATACCGCAAGATACGAGTTCCAGCAGGATGCCCAGATTTTATGAAAGGATGGGTATTTCTCACAAATGCTATCTTTACATCAGCTTACTGTTGCTTTGAAGCCTTCTTTGCTTCATAGTTTCTACTGTTCCACAACCAATATCTCTGTGTACTCGTCCTCTATGACTGCTGAAAACTACTACTTAATTCCCTGGAGGGAGAGACAGAGGCAGATGAGGCAGCACTTTCCTGCCCAGTTCTGCACAGGAGAACCAGTAACCCTTCCAGAAAGACTGCCATTTCCCCCCCCCCCCGAATATCCTGATTTAGTGCAAACTCATATTCATATATATAATTAACATTTTCAAAGGATTTCTAAAGTCTGTGTCATAGCCTATAAAATTCTTTGGCACATGCAGAGGAATTTAAGTACTTTCAGGTTAAAACAGTTTTTGGCAGAATAAAGAAAACTAGAAGCAGTACTAAAAAGCCCAAATCCCTGAAAGTACATGATGTGTCCTTCCCCATGCATTAGGCTGCAACAAGTGTGTTGATAGGCAACCTTAGATATGCAAGGACGAAGTAAACAAAAAGGCTGAGGATTGCAAAGTAAATATTTAGGTGTATTAGCTAACCGTTTGTGGGTGTTTTCTGCTTTTTAATTTGTTTGTATTAATGTTTGAGTCCAACTCACCTTCCAAAAAAAGATAACTGAATTTATCTGTCTCCTGCCCACCGTCGTCTCCTCCACCAATATTTTTGCTTATCTCCTCATGTTTCATGTTGTTTCAAGCAGCTCTTTAGCAAGCCACAAAAATGTTAACTATCCAGCTAGGTTTAAGTAGACCCCAGCTGAAGTAAATACTCCACGCAGGCATACTATCTTTCTTTTCCATTTCTTGGTTAGTCCTCTTCGGGCCTGCTACATGTAGACCAAGAGCCTTTAAAATGTTTAGTGAGCAGACCATGCATTACAGAAACTAGTGCTGTGTTTCTATAGTAACCATCTTATTAAAGCACTGCAGCCATCTGCTTTAAATATTAACTTCACAAGACCATCAGGACTAGCTTAAAACAATATCACATGTTCATTAAATATTAAAACTAGAAACAAAAGGAGAGATCTACAGGAGAGAGCTTTTTCCTGTTCCTTCAATCTAATCTTTAAAAAATCCCCACCGCTGGTTTGCAGTTTTTAGATAATTTACCAGTTCATGCCACTGCTTTAGAAAGAATTAAATGACCACACTAGCTGTTGGTGGCATAAACTACAGCTTTTCTGGGTGTTGCAAAAACAAACAAATGAAGAAAATAGCTTTTTGGGGCAGGTGGTCACTTTGTATATGTTTTTCCTAATAACAGATTTTCTGGACCCTGTTTTCATAGCAGTATTCTCAGCCGTACTGTGGCAAAGTCTTTATAGAGGAGGGAGCACACAGGGAAACAGCCAGCAGCAGCTAAATGCCACACTGGGGCAAACAACTGTCTTTTTATCATAGTCTGCTACAGGGCACGTGCCTCAGAGAAAGGTATAAACACTCAGTAATGCATTCAGCCAACCTCCAGCTTACAGCCAAACCCACGGGACTTAAAACCCCCTACAGATTGTATCCTAAGGAGCGGGAGCCAAGACCGTGTCCTAATTCACAGAAATGCCTGCTACTTACAAAAGAACCTGCATCAGCAACAGGTTGCGACAGCAAGGTCCTTAGACGAAGCACACCCAATTGTATTTGTTTCCTTTCAGCAGTTTGAAATGTGTTGGCTGTTACTTCTTCAAATACTCTCTTTCTTCAAACTGCGCTAGAGAGCTAAAGGTAAGCTCCTGAGGGCCCTTCTCTGCCTTGAAGGTATGGTCTCTACCTCACCCTCCGACATCGTTTTCATTGTGCTCTGCTTCCTACTCCCTCGTTCTGTGCTGCCCGTTCTGAGGCCCTGACCCAGCACAGGCTATTGTGTTTGGAGACAGAATACATGGGAACGCTCATCAGTTGGAAATTTCATTTGAAAACTTCACTGGAACAAGAAGAGGAGAATTCAGATCTTCCCATGGTAAAACCACACACCTCTGGCACTGTGGCTCAAGAGAAATCTTTCCTAAGTGTTTTGCATTCTCTGAAACACGCTTCTATCTCCATCCACCACAGCTTAACAAAACAGTACATACTACTAAGATTAAGTACTGTATTGCATTTGTTTCTCCCACTTCTCTTTACGGCCACATTGAGCAAGTGCCTGCACTAAGCTGTTCATGATATTGTCCAGATCTTTGTCTGCGGCAGAGAACTCTTTGCGTCACGCATGGAATAGCGGCAGCGTGCCCAGGTAACACAGACACGGTCCTCGTCCAAGAAATTCACAGTCCAGTGGATCACCAGACCCTCATAAAAATGCGTAACTACTTATTTTAAGATTCCCCCAGTATGCATTTCCTCCTCCTTGATGACACCAACTTCTCTGTTTTCACACACTACCTTTTTTTCTGAAGTTCTTCTGGGGTTTCTTGTATTGGTAACCCAAAGGCGATGTCTCAAAAGGCAGGAACAATTGTGAGCACAAACACTGAATGAGGAACAGCAGTTCCTGGAGTTACAGTGAATATCAAGCTGAAGAGTTGATGTCAATCCTATTGCGAAAAAAAGGCAATTTTTGCATAGGCTATAGTCCTGCTTGTGTGGCTTTGTCAGACATTAAGTCACCTTTCTTCTCAGCCTTGGCAAGGCCTCAGCTGGAATGATATATCTGTCCAAAAAAAAAAGTTGATCAAAACCAGAAAACTCGGAAGAATACAGAATCTCCACTAGCAGAGGTCTTCTAGAGCAGACTGATTTTTGTCAAAAGTGAGAGCTACGATTTATCTGGCTTGGGAGAAGAAGATGGATTAAATGGTCTCTTCCACGGCTATTTCATACAACGTTTAGGAACGACTTGTCTGTCTTTCTCACTGCTGTGCATTGGTACAGGGAAACTCCATTTAGTATATCCTGGTGAGAATTTTCCTGGACAAGGGTGCAAGCAAATTTGCACAAGCCCTAAGGGGCTCACAAAGGGAAGATGCTGACCACTTCCCCCCCTCCATTAAACAAACTCCAGTTTTCCACATCAAAACTTTACACCGGAGCATGACATTCTTTTACTTGAAGTTTCATGATATTTGCCGTGCTTGAGACACCCATTCTGTCCACACTCATGGACCTACGGCAAGGAAAAATAATTAGGGAAAAAAAAAAAGCTGCCAGGATAGTGGAACATGAGTAGAAGAGAAGGCCTGATTTTGCTGCTTCTGGTGTATCTCTGTTGAATTCATAAATCCAGGTTTCTGCTGATTGCCTGTTACATATTAAAGGCTGTTTTCTTCTGTTGATGTATAATTTGGCTTCTAGAAATGGGGGGTTCATCATATTTTGAAGCTTTGGAGGTTGGCCATGGTCAAAGGCAGGCTGGTGGGCAAAGCATGGTAGTGTTTCTTGTAGTATGGAAAGACGTGGGAAGAAACATCAGCACCTCACTGGTTTAATCCTGTGAGCCTGAAGAACCATTGCTGGCACGGCTCGGCCAACTGTTTTTTAAACTTACTCTATAATGTGGGATTTTCTTGCTTTCCTAAGAACATCTCTGGGCATTTTTCCCCATGGATTCCCCAGTACTGAAAGAATCTAAAATAGTGCTTGTTTCTTGCATTGTTCTCTTTTGCAGGCATTGTACTTCTTGTGACTCTCGAATTAACAGGACTTGTTTTGTTTCTAGGTAGGGTGATGGGAAGCATTTTCTGCCTGTGGTTTGTGCTGAGCAGATATTTTGCAGGCCTGTTGCATGTTCCTACCTTGCCTTTGAGTGCTGTGGGCAGTTGTTAACCTAACAATGTATTATCCAGCAGGTGTTCTGTATGTTTTCTTCTCTGTGCACAAAAAGAATAAGCAGTTGGTCTGTTAAGGAACTGTGTTCTGCTGAGAAAGCGATGAGCAGGAGAGACGGAGGAACAATGTGATTCCTGTCTGTCTACCTCCCAGGTCAGGGAGTCCTCCTGCTGCCTCATTCAGTGCCGCAAATTTTGGTAGTGCAATTCAGATCCCATCCAAGATTCCCTGCTCCAAGAGACATCAATGAAAAACCCCTCAGGTAAATACCACAGGCGCTGTTTCATCTCTTCTCCATCTCCCTCTGCTTTTTTGGTAGATTGGCTTTTGAAGGGGGTTTGTGTGTGGAGAAAGGGATGGGCAGAAAATTACGAATTTGTGAATAAGCTCTCACTCTCTCTGACACATACATGTGGCAGAGAAAGCTATGGCTGGCGATAGTTGTTTATTATGCCAAGGGATTCTTTTCCCCAAACTATGCACTGACACGATTACTGATCAGCATATGTTCTAAGTATAAGAAAAATCAAAAGTCCCCAGTCTGTTCTCTGGTAGTTGGGTAAAACTCTTTAGTAAGAATTGCACCCATGCATCTGAAGACATAATTAAACTTTAGGTGTGCCTTTTGCTGAACTCGTTAAACAAGATTTCCATTACTTTTTTACCTAGAGGACAAACCCATGACAGAGTCTGTATTTATTTTGAGATACTCATCTAAACTGACACAATGGCGGTATTCACCCTGTAGCACACAATGGTAATCTTACACTATTCTCTTCTATCCTGCCCCCAACTAAAAGCATTGAATAAAATAATCTTCATCCTAAGCAGCATTTCTTTCCTTATATTCTCTTCACTGGGTGACTAAAAGCAGCTCTTCGTATAATGTAAGAAAATATCAGAAATGGTAACAATAAGAAGATTCCCTGAGTCAAAGGTGCACCAGACACAGAATTTGTGTATCTGTGTAGATCTTCTGTTGGTTAAGTTAAATGTACTCGTAAAGCCCACAGACATCATAAATACTAATAAACTAGTCCTTGTAAACCTCAGTACTTTCTGATTCGGAACATTTTAAAAAGCACTTCAGGGCTTCTGGAGAAAGGCTCCAGAAGATATACAACGATGTACCCAGGAAAAAAGCTCTATACATTTAGAGAAGATTTTATAGGAAGGCTCTAGTTCTCCTTTCTCCACGTCTGCCCGTACTTGTACAGTTTCACAGTAAGATGGATTTGCTTTCCTCAGGCAGGAGAAATGCCACAAAGAACTCTTAAAATAGGAAGACAGCAGTGACCTATTTTCAGTACTTCCATTCTTATTTCTAGGTCTATTATACACAGTGTAATGAACATCGTAATGAACATTCAGCAGTGAAAAGACATCGATAACCGACGCAAGCACATTTGCTCACATTCCGAATGCGACATTAAAAATCAGCTAGGAGACTGGACAAAACCAGCGATGGGTCAGGCGCTGACCCACAGAGCACTTCACCTGCTCAGGTTAGAGCTTATCTGACCACGTGAAATGAGTTTAGTGGCCAGGCCAGAGCGGACATGTGTCGGCCCCTCTTGTTTTATTTTGTTCACATAGTGAAAAAAATCTGCAGGAGCTTTGACAATTCTAATGCAGAGCTACCATGGGTATGAATGGAAAAGGTGAAGACTATGGTCTAGCTTTATGCTTACAAAAGTTTTATTCAGGAATGGGATTGAATGGCATTGGAGAAGGGGCACGGAGCAGCTGGTAGTATATCTTTCCTAAGGGCTTTGTCATTATGATATTTACAAACACTGAGATGTATCATACTAACTAATATAAAATAGAACTACCATCTTTCTATGATCTCATCTGCTTCTGAAAGGTCAATCTTTCTGTTTGGGAAGGGAGAAAAATCCTTCACCATTTAGTAGGTTTTTGCAAAGCTGGGATTAAATTCTTGTGATTCTGGAAGTAAAAACTGGAAGTGATTTATTAACAAGCATGGGTTATTTTTGCTAGTTTAGCAGCTTTTTCAAGAAAGCACTGTTTATCTTTGGCAACCACTCACAGTTATATAGCCTGTCTTCCTCCACATACGTGTATTTCTGAGAAAACTTCAAGAACACTAGAGTCTGTCAAAAACTAATCGTCTGACCACGTACTTCCATTTTACAATAAACTGCTAACTTCTAGGGAGGAAACTGCTTTAGAGTAATTTGGCATACAATACAAACTTCTTTGAAGAACTTCAAGTGTAAACGGAGGGACGCATTTTTTTAAAGTAAACATCTACTGCGTCCAAAAGTGATTTTGAAAAAACATATACGAAGATAGAATGTGGACATCTGACAGTTGAGTATACAATGCCTGGTTTGCTAAAGGGGCGTTTCAGCTATGCGTTTTTTTCCTAACACCCATGTCAAAAAACCAAGTCAGCCGTACAGTGATACTCATATTTTGTAGAATGAGGTGTGTCATTTGAAACTACTAAGGCGTCTTTTCCCTAAATGGATGGTCACAACCTGACTACAAAGTATTTGTTAGTGCCTGAGTGGAAGTGTTAATAAAGGAATAAAAAAAAGGAACCGTCAGTCAGGAACCACACGACCAAGCAGCGTTCTTTCCTTTAGCCAAAGTAAGCCAGCTTTGCAGTTCCTTCCCACTTTGAAAATTTTATGTACTTTCTGAGTCAGTTTAATGCAGAAACAGACTTACGGTGCTGAAGAACACAGTCACTTCTATCCCCGAGTTGCTGAATCACTTACCCGCCGCTCCTGCTAGTTAATAGTAGCTATTTTTAGTTTACGGTGGAAAACTCTCTCATGGCGGCAATGATATTTCAAAACAGTTTGGGAGCAAAATCATCTGCCTCGAACACCTGATGTGCTCTCAGAGCCTGCGTTCGGTATGAGCGCCTCGCTATTCACTCCCGGCACCGGCGTCACCGTCGTGCGCGGGATGCAGCATTCGCTGGCTCTTTCATAACTGCCCGTAAGAGTTCTGGGGTCATGTTTGTAAACACGGCTGCCATGTGCGCATAAGCACGTGGCGAGACACCAGCATGACCTGGAGCGCCGAGCCGAGAGGTAAACCTTGGCGTCGGCGCCGATGTCACTAAGCCAACCAATGCCAACCCTCTCGCTGGCGCGCATCCCTCGCAGCCCTGGAAACGCTGCGGCGCGTTACTTGAAGGGCAAATGGGAACCTTTTCCCTGTACGTGGCACACGTGGATGTGTGCTAATGTTGATGGCATCCGAGCAGGTTCCTTCTCTCAGCTGTAAGCAATGGGCAGCGCTGACTTGTTCTCAAGAAAAATAAAACATTTCTGCCGTCACTCACCGAAATTGGAGCCAGCATGGTCCCGCAACACAATGCAAAACTACGGCTATTAGGAAAAAGAATTGTATAAAGGCATGTTGCCAAAGTTTCCAAAATGACTTCAAAGACAGATAACCGTAATATTGTAATAGCTTTTTGCTGGGTTTGCACTGATGAAATTAAGACCACGTTTCAGGCATTTGAGGAAGTAACTCCTAAATTATTTCTGTTTATCAGTAGAGGTTGCATGAAGCTAGATACGGCCAGTACAAACAAAAGTCACAAGTCTTTCATTTCCTCTTAACAAGAAATTAGCAGATACAGCCACCCAAAGCCTCAGGAAAGTTTTCATCTCACCCTGGCCACGCACTTCATATACTTCAAGAGAAAAAAAAACACACCAAAACGTGGGAGGGGGGGAAGAGCCTGTGGTTGCCATCCCTCCCTCCTACACAGGCTGGGTTTCAAGTGCAGCTCTAAGTCTCATTTGCTTTGACCTTTGCTGTGACAGCTGAGAATAGGACAAAGAGTTAAAGTGTTACCAGGCCCTGCTGAGTCTGCACTTCTGGGCCAGGCAAGCCGGGGAGGCGGCTGGAAGAGGGTGTGCGTGCAGCAGAGGGTAAGCGGGAGCGGGCGCCGGGAGGGAGAGTAAAACAAAAGGAGAAAAATAAACAGTACACACCCCGAAACAAAACAGGGGAACAAGCACACAAAAATGCTCGTCTTTTGAAGAACACGAACTTTTCTGTTTGTTTCCCTCTATGTAGTTACATCTTGTTATCTGAACTTATGGTACAGCAGATATAGGAGTCCTTGAACTCTGAACTCGTGAGGAGAGCAGCAAAAAGTAAGTCAATACAATTTTAGCTGAGCGGCTGGAAAGAAGCATGCTTTGTCTTTTTGTGCCTCAGCTATGGGAGGCCATTTAATGCTGCAACACACAGCTGTTCAAACCTCTTCCTCGCTGTATGCCAATGGCCTGCTAAAACAAAGCGAAACCAAGGCAGCCTTCTCCCCGTGATAATGCAACTGTGGTTTCAAATACTAGCTGCTCCAAGCTTCTTGTGTTTCGTTGAGACCCATCTCTTAAACCGCGACAAGAAGTGGTCCCCAGTTTGTTAGTGGGAAATAAAAAAACCCCATGCCCATTCATTTCCACAGGCTTTCTGAAATCCTGCCCTACTGTAAATGTTACCCAGTTCCCTAATAGTGCCTCTGGAAAGCAGAAAAGCACCTTCCTCGCTGTTGCCTGTATGTCTAGCTAGCGCTCTCCAGCGCTACTACTTTATCAAGCAATAAAGTTGCTATTTTTGACTCGCCGTGGGCAACCTTGCTCTAAACTCCTGGCCTGAATATTGCTTAAATGTAAAAGGAGCAAACCTGAAGGAGCTAGCAGACTCCACCAGCCCGTCACAGCCCTGCCTTTGGCCACGATTGCCCACAGCTGCGGCAAACCTGGGTGAAAACCGGGGGCTCTCGCAAGCGGCAGGAAGGGCACTCGGCCCTGCAGCGCTGTCACGAACGAGCGGTTTAGGGTCGCTCAAAGAACCACCGTCAAAGGTTACGTGGCACCTCGGGGACGCCCGGGAGGGTGTTTGTAAACAGCGTGGCCACGTGCAGGCGAGCCACGCATGGGCTCGGCCCGCTGAACCTCCAAACTGCCGCGGGGAGAGAAGCAAAGGGCGGACACAAGCCCGAACGCTCCCGCTCCATCTTTTTCCAAAGTAGTTTGCAGTGCTATCGGATCTCTAAACACGGCAGGGAAAAATCCATCTGTCCTTCACGGTCAGCTGCCTCTGTCAGCATCCAGAGACGCTGCATGAGCTAAATTACCCATCGGATTTTATTTCCAAATGCCAATACATCATGGATTGTATCACGAGACCGTGAATGTGCTGAAGTTACTCAGGGTAGGCTCTCGGTTAAATGGACTATGTACCAAACCGGGCAGGCTGAGCTATGACGACCCACAGCAAAGGAACTCCCAAACACCGGAGAGAGACGTTAACATTTACTGTCCTCAATGCAGGTTGAGGAGATAACAGGTGACTGTTGCACAGAAAGCGATGAATGCTGCTCAGGTTGTGTCCCCTGCACAGGTTTCGTGCATCCCGTCTCCAGCAGAGAGATTTCTGGCAATAAGTTAAAGTTGGTTTTGTTGGGTTTTTTTCTGCTTTGAGCTCTGCTACCAAGTATGAGGGTTCCTGAACCCTGACAAACCTTTAATTGATAAAACGGGTCAAAACGGGAGTCGTACATCAGCTCCGACCTACCACACGGGAACAGCTTGCAAACTGTGGAAAATCTTGCCTGAATTAATAGGAGGATCAAGGGTATTAAAGGTTAATGGGAGTTATTGGAGTAGCTACTTATTGAGATGACATTACACGACACTGTTTCACACACTGCAATTAACTGACACAACATACTATTTTTAATTATAATTAGCTCATTGTGAGATTTTGCTTATTTGTTTGGGAGCACGTGGAGACATCTGCAGTGCCAGTAAAACTGAGAGAGTATCCTTTCCTGCACCCTTTCTCCCTTGGAGTGGAGGGTTTCAACAGTGCTCCAGTCGAAGCAGCGCACAAAGCTGTCCCCTTCCCCGAGGAGATAAACAATGGTATTTAATTTGCTGGGTTGTTTTGGATGAGCATTGCTGGTTTAAAGGTCTGAAGGCTTGTGCAGCAAGAAAAAAAAAAAGAACATGTTGTCGATCAACAGAAAATGCTACTGAAAACCAACTTCTGAAAAAAAGTGAAAAGCTACTTGTTTCTGAGTCTAGTTTCTGTTTCTTAAAATTGATACTTCTGTTATCTTAGTAAGCAGAGAAAACTATCTGTAAACCTCGGAATGAGCAGGAAGGAGGGTATCATGGGTAAAGCGCTGGGGCTTAGGAGATATGGGTTCAGTTCCCAGCTACACCACAGCTTTCCTGTATGTCTTTTAGGGTTTTTAGAAAAAAAAAAAAAAAAAAAAAAGGGCACTGAAATGAATGGCTCCAGGAGGGCTTGTACCACGTTGCGTGATCTGTGTGTGCTTTGGCTCTCAGTTGTTGCTTATTAATTTTGTACCCTTTCTCTTACTCTTTGCATGTTTTGCCTGCTCATTAATATTAGCACTCTAGGGAAAAGACTGCAGCAATGCTGGTTAGGAACTCCTCTTAACACACACACACAGAGTAGGTAGCAATAGCAGCTTTGCTTTATTTACTGCAAATATTTAGTTTTTTGGAAGGGAGCTGCCTGCCTCTGCTTTGCATTATAAACAAGTGTTACTAACACTCTGGCCCCTTGTGCACTGCCAGACCCCTCTTCTCTGTCTCCGTTACTGAATTAAATAGCAAAATGGAACAAAAAATGGCTTATGTTTGTACAGCCCTAAGCACAGTGGGATTCTGTTTTGTGGCTGGGCTATGAGGTGCCTCCTAATGTGCAATAATTAATTTCACTCTATCCACTCTCCTTATATTTAGAAGCATCAGAGTTGCCATCCTGAATTAGACTCATGCTCCAGCTTGTCCAACAAAATATCTCCAACCAGCCAGCAGCAGTTGTTTCAAGAAAAAGCAGCTATTCAGTAGGTAGTTGCAGACTCACTCTTCCAGAGGCAAAACTTCTTTCGAATCGATCAGCTAGAGTTTATATTTTATAGCAAAAACCATGGTAACTTGCAACTGCTTTGAAAAGTGGGGGTTTTTGTCTTTTTTTTCAAAAGGTAAAAATTAGCTTTTAGCTTCTATACCTGCCTCAATCTTTCCATCTATTTCCCCTCCCTCCCCCCTCAAAGAAAAAAAAAAAAACAACCCAAAACTACTTTTCTTTTTTTCCCATTGCTACAAAGTACGTGACTGCCTAGGTGCCTCGCTCCTGCAAGCCCCTCTACACGGGCAGACCGCTGCAGCTCTGTGAGCCCAAGGACAATGAATAGGGCTTTGTGAACACGGCAGGGGCTGCCATCAGTTTGCAGGATCACAAGGCAGCTAACAGCACTGGGCAGGGGGAAACCACCCACCTATACCTAACGTATTGTCAACTGCACAACACAGGCACAGTGGAAAAATACATAGAAATTTGTGTTTTCCTACCTGGTCTCTCACTTCTCAGGCACCATACATAGTAATAGAGAGAAAGAAAATAGATCAGCACAATTCTTATAATTCTTATTTTTCCTACTACTTTCTCGCACCTACAAAAGCTTCTTCTCTGTGTTAAGGATTACACAGAAACAGAAGAGTACAGGTCCAAACTTATTTAAAGAGAACAAACGGTTTGTGGAAAGTATGCAGTGTGCCACAGAAACAGAGAACTGAAGGGCTGTGTTTTTGTGTTTTGTGCATTTTTCATGTTTATAAACATCAAGAGCACTTTTCCCTATTTGGTAAATATTTTCACTTGCTCCGGTGTATGTGATGTGTACACTCACAAACTGACTGTGCATGGAATGGAGACTCACTAGCACAGATTTTCTTCCCCCAAAAAAGCCTACTGGTTACACGAGTTAAATAAGTGTCAAATCTGACCCTTTTCAGGTGCTGAGCTTTCATGTGTTTTATTTTTACTGTTGCCATTTTAGTAGTACTTCAGACCTTTTTGGGCAGACAAACTTGAAATCAAACAGACAAGCAAGCAAAGGAGTGCAGTGGGAAAAAAAAGTTGGTCATTGGAAAAGAAAAGATGTTAAGGTCTGTAATACATACACAGACACGTGCACCCTCACTTCTCCAAATCCCAGGGAGAGGTGAGTGCAATGTATTTTCCAGCTTTCATATGCTCTCTTTCAGGGATAAATTGCATTCCTTTTATTAAGCTATACATGCACTTTAAAGTTCAAGGAAATATTTCAACTTCTGTGAACTTCAGTAACTCTGGGGGAAGGGAAGCAACTCCTGCTTCACTGCAACAATTCGTTTTCCCCACCTCAACTTCTGTGAACTTCAGTAACTTTGGGGGAAGGGAAGCAACTCCTTGCTTCACTGCAACAATTCGTTTTCCCCACTTCACCGTGAGCAGGACAGTAATGCTACTTGCACACAAGAGGAAATATGCAATCACTCTTTTCTCCTTTTTGCTTACATAAGAGCTGAAAGAGTTTTGTGTCCTTTGGCAAGTATAAAAATTGTATAACTTCAAAGTATGTGACTTCAAACACAAGTGAAGTAGCACTGAAAGAACGGACAGATTAAACAAAGATGAAAAATAAAAAGTATCAGGGGCATGAAATGGTGAGTGCTGCGCGAACAGTTGTCTCTCATGCTAAGGGACAAATATGGAAAGTTATTAAAGGACACCCCTTAGCATGAGAGACAAATATGGAAAGTTATTAAAGGACACCGAAGTTGAGGGCAAAACTCTCCTGTCAGCATCGGGCCCAGGGTTAACGCTTACCCTTTGATCTCTCTAACAGCACTAAAAGTGGCAAGAGAAGGAACAAATAGTCAGTGCAAACTCAGAAATGCCTTTGTCACATATTGTCTCGTATATTCTTTATTCTTGCGTGCTACCTTCTGTTACCCAGCTGCTGCAAGAGTAATGGGAACTGTGGGTCAAAAAGAAGTCAGAAAAGAAAACGAAAGGAGGTGAAGAGCTTAGTGAAACAGAAGCTGGTTCTGGATGTGACCCAAATAATTGTGCCTCCAAATGAGAAGACAGGCGAGAAAGAAACCACTGGAGTGTAGTAACAAAAATACAGTGATTGTAACCGACATTAACATAAAATGGAAGCAACCGATGTGAACATACAACTAAGAGGATTTGTGTGTATACCAAGATCTGTGGGCTGGCCTTCATACTCTGTTGTACGATGGTGAACACCATGAGTCGCCTAGACAAATTCAGAATATGGAAGAGACACTTGTACCAATTGCTTCCTCCCTATGAGGCAAAACCACTTCTCAGGATTCATTCTGTAAAGCAAGCGATGTACTTGCACACCGGCCTGAGCTCTTGCTGCAAAACTGCATGAGAAAGTCTGAAAAATGTGCATGGGACTGGAAAATAACGTTTCTGGATGAGGAGCAGGACCCCTGCTAATAAGGTCCCACAGTGCACGCACGGCACAGGCTTCAAGTGTCTCTGGAGACCAGAACCTGTCTGACGGCTTTGGTTTAGGTCCGCAGGGGAGGGCATGAAACACATTGTCAGTTGGGTGCTTCTGACCAGCTACGATGTATTTTCATCTGTGCTTCCTGAAATCATCTTGGCAAGACAACCCCAGTAACTGCCACCACTCCTCTCCCCTCTTTTTTTTAAAAAAAAAAAAACAGATTGGTGGCATTACCCATTTGGTTGAGTAAATGTAGAAATCTCCACCAAACTTCTTATGTCTAATGGAGATCCAAAACTTGTCTTGCAGTGGTATTAGCTTTCGTAACGGCAACACCTCTTTGTGTCAACATGTCTCATTAAGTAAGAAAGACTTTCAGCTATTTGATTTTACTTATAAAGTTAGTAGGGTTCATGATTTCTTTTTTGTTCTTTAAAAAGGGAATTGTTCTAGTATTCTAACAGGCAGTGAGTCATGCCTAATTAAGGAAAAAACATATAACCATTTACAGTGGGATTCTTCTATTGCAAAGAGCTGTTTTGTCATGAAAGCTTTTGGGGATTGAATTCCTTGTAAAATTTTTAAAAGGGGACAGGGGGCAAGGAAATAATTTGAAACCTTTACAACAATTCCCTTAACCCCCGTCTCATACTTGGGTTCAGTCCGTTCCAAGCAAACGCGTCAACACAGCCCAGATTGCGCTCGAGCGGGAGGAAAAAAAATCAGCGGTGTCTGACAGAGGAACCAACGATCTAGAATGCAACGCAGAGGCAGAAAGCCTAGCCAAAACCCAAACTACGATATGTTTTCTTAAACTCTGCATTTTTTTCTTTCTTTTCCCCCTCCTCTGCCGCCCGTGAGGACCAGGGACATTCCTAGAACTCTGTCCTCGCTGGCTGCGTCAAGGCAGCTGCGGAGGATGCTGGGACGCTGTTTGTAAACACTCTAACCACGTGCGTGCAACCACATGGAGAGTCATCCTCCTGACCGAAACATCTACTCACTTAGTAAGCCGGGGTATTACCGCAACGGAGCCAAATCCTTTTCCAACACGATGTGACTTAAAGCAGCTCACGCCAGGGCGTTGGAAGACAAAGCTTGGACTGGTTATGCATTATTAGAAAGGAGATTAAGCCACAAAGTTGTTTAAATTTGAGTTATTGAAAAGTAAGTTTTAAGGATAGAGTAGCTCATGCAGAGTACGGAATGCAGAAGTCATTATCCTCTCTATACATCTGCAAAAAATTCAACTTGAACCTGGAAACTTCTCCTCCCCCATGCATACACCTGGTGAAACCAATATTCATGTGCTGGGAACCCACGTGGAATATATTTGAAGTTAGAAGTAACGCTGTAGAACATGTGGAGATATTTCATGTTGTCTAAATTGCATCATAGAAATTAGAAAGTGCCGAGGCTACTGCCCTGTACCCATGGAAGACACTTCCAAGGGGTACTTGGTTATTCAGCTGTTCCTGGTTATCTTAGCTATTTAACCACTCAACTGCTCACTTGTTTGCTATTTCTTTGAAACAGTCTTAAAAGATATGCTGTAATTGATTAGGATTAAAATGCTGAATTTTCTTTTCTTGCTGAACTTGAGCATAGAATAAGCCTATTCCTTTGCACACTGCAGTAGAAATGCAGATTTTATTTTATTTTTTTTAATAAGAGGAAAAAAAACACACAAAAGATTTTGGTCAAACTGAAGCCTCAATACTGCAAGCCTTTATTTGTAAGAATAATCCTGCTGGGATTTCTTGCCATATGTATGCTACAAGGCAACAACACTCCAACTTGGAATCCACACGTCCACAGAAAACTTTGTTTTTGAAGGACAGCCTGAATTTTGTTCAGGTTGCTAAGATGATTCAGCTTTCTGGAAGGTGTTTGACAGAGATGAACAAGCCTGCTTGAAAAGACAGACAGGAATCTAAACCTTTACAGCTTTTAATTGTTAAAGTGTTTTTCAAAGCATAGCAACTTCCTTTGAATTGTCCCCAGATTTAAAATCCTTGACTCTGAACAACTAGTAGAACACTCGTTCTGATCCTCTGATAACGCAGGGCAATTTTTTGTGTGTCTTAATTTCAAGAACAGCATGAGATACATGGGTGAAATTAGTTAGCTGTTCTTCCTACTTCTCAAACCTTGTCTTTCTCTGCCTGCCTTCTGTTACTCCCTGCTACGTAATGTGAGGCACATTCCCAGTATTTTAATCCAAACATCCTTTTTGGGTCAGTCATCAGCTGTTCTTGGGATTAGTCCAGCTGATGCTGGAGGTTCAGAATTTTATTCTTTAACCCCACCACCTCTGCCTCCACCCACTGAACAATTCCTTGGGAAAATGGGTGATGGTTTGTTTTTTAGACTTTGTTGTTGATGTCGAGAGACTCATCTACCCTAAGGGAAGGCACAAGCAACTTCTTTTTAATTGGTGACTGGAGAAGATGATTACTCATGGTACTTTCCATTTGTAACATTTTATTATCTAGGATATTGGGACGAGCTATGCAAATTGAACACGCAAGCAGTGATGATCTGAAAGTGTAACAACCGGAACTATGGCAACTTGTTACTAGTTACTTGTTCAGTGTTCAAAAGGATCTTTTTCCTGCAGAATGTCATTAAATGAGTAAGAAGGTATTCACTGCCTTATTGAGTATGGGATCGGAATAATGCTACAAGTGTGATTGATTCATATAATTCCCTTTTTGGCTTTCAGCCATGATGCAGTCATATGCTTTATCTCTGTTCAGACTACAGCTTTTTTTTTTTTTTTAAATAATGAATCATAGTACATCCCACTCCATTTCAGAACCAGCACACTGCCTTTCAAAATGATGTCACAACACTTACTGCTGCTGGCTGACTGCCTTAACAGCAATCAAGAGAGCTGGACTGAATAAATACTGTATATTATTTGGCAAAATCATTTGTGGTTGTGTTCTCCAGCATAGTTTCCAAGATAACCACCAACTCTACTTGAAACTTGGCAACTTTGTTCTACCACTTTTAGGCTCCAATTGTGACGCTGGCTTACAGATGCTGCTACCACGCTTACAGCTACTGTGTGGCAGGCAAGTGAGAGAGGTAGAAGGGTCACTCGCTCTGACAAGCCAAATTTGACAGCTCATCTGAAATTCCACCTTGAAAAACGGACAGTTTTTAAAAAAAGGACCTTATTTGGCTCCCGTAGAAACACATCTTCTACTCGGAACAAAACAGAGCAAGGGATTTGCTCTCCCACTCTGAGAAAATCGCTCCACTGCCCATGCAAGTAACTTAGAAGGGAAGCACTCCCTCTAATCCCAAACAGGGTCGGTAACATTAGTCTAACCCAAACTTCATGTTTTTCAACACCTGAGCAGCAGATTTGTTACAAAACATGGTGAGGTTTTGGGGGGTTTTGGGTTTTGGTGTGGTGTGTTTTTTTTTCCTTTAGAGCTGTCTGGCTGTTGCCAGTATTTAAAGGAACCATATGGGAAACGGCGTCCCAGCAGCATCTGAAGTGCTCGGGGCAAGAGGGAACAGTCCCTTCCAACTCCGGCAGCTGAAATCCCCATTCCAGCAGCAACCACAGGGTCTCCCCGTTCTGCACGCAGAAACCAAAACATTTACAACCTCTATTTCTGGTACCCAAAGCAGCACTGGTGCCAACAACAGACCTTGGAAATCTGTCCGTCATAATAACTCCTCAGCAGGCAGACATTTCTTGTTCTTTAAAGAATGTTGACATGCCAAAGTCTGGGACCATGCCTGCTATATCAAAACAATACCAGTTTCCCTGGCTAAAGGCCAGGAATCAGCACAATGCCAAAGTCCTCGTTAAAAGCCTTACTCTGAACAGTGATAGTTCGGCAAATTCGGGAGCCTCAGTGTCTCCCACTCAACCTTTCCTTCTTCTTCCGATTTGTTAATAATTAGTTCTGAAATGGGCAATACAAAACCACTTTCTGAGGTTTCCCTGCATGCATTTACAAAGTTTTTTCGATGTCGCTTCCCAAAATGAAACAACTATTTCCACTGAAAGATGACTTTTAAGTCCTTCATTTCATGTAAACAGCAGTTTAGTTCCACCACCTAAGCACTCTTATTTTTCACGTCTTTGCCCTCCCTTTTTTTCCTCCTCCCTACACCCTGGTTGCTTCGATTTAAATGTTTTCTGACTTCACTGGCAGGGTTCACACTATGCTTTCCGTGACACTGAGGAAGAGAGACAAAATATTGCCCAACAGTGATTTATTTACATTGGTTCCAAATTGTTGGTTTTCTGCAGGATAAAATCCAAGATGTATACATACATTCTTTCAAAGTGTTAACAGCAGCAGATCTGGCAGACCAGAAAGTTCTTGACTTGCTAGATTTACCAACGTTTTCAAGACACAACAGACTTAAATACAATAGAAAGAACATAATTTGGGAACAGGAAAAGAAATAGACAAAACTATCTTAACACAGATGCAGCAAAGTAGTATCAGTGTTTGTATCCAGTTTTATTTGAGTCTTTTGAAAAAAAAAATAAAATCAGATATTTAGGAACTGAGAACTGAAGTGTCAAAGGACCACAGCAAGCAAAGTGCCATGTGTTTGAGAGAAAAAGTACTGAAAGTAGTGTTTCTGTGTGACAGTCTATTAAAAACTGTTAACTGCTAAAGGTCCATGACTAACAATGGTCAATGATATACAAACAGTAATCTATATAGAAACCGCATAAGCTTACCTTGGAGAGGTGCAAGAAATTAATTGTGAGGTGACCAGGAAAAGAAAAAACCCAACAAGAACAAAAGTTTTGGGAAATGTAATGCTCGTTGAGGGGCAAGCAACCCTAAAGGCTCAAAGAAAAGCGCTCATTTTCCATGGCTACTGGTAAAAGGAACCAACACGTTCATCACCACCACTTAAGGAAATTTGTCTAACTCCCCAAAGATAAGAGAAGGAATGATTTATAATCTACGGTCAGCCTGCGATGCCAAGGGTGTCTCTTAAAAGGACAGTGCCTCTACCATGGTGTTGGTTTTGCCACCTTTTATTCAGTCAGATCCCTCTCTAACTCGACTTTACACACGACTCCTGAGCATTAACATCTCCCTGTTGAATATCTTCGGCAACCACGTCCTGTTTTGCACTTTACAACCTCCAGAGAAAGTGCTGTAGTAGAATACACATGCAGATACACAAGTGAATATACATGTTACTACACTCACCCCCTGCTGCAGTAAGTCAACCTGCCATTAACACGCAAACAGAATGGCCTCATTAGCCGACAAACAACACCCACTGACCCGCTTTCACTAGGGACAGTATCTCCTCATCTCTGAAACTCCTAAACTTCAAAAAAAGAAAAGAAAAAAAAAAAATCATGCTGAACTCATTCAGAGCTGCTCGTCACTGCTCAAAGCCTGCACATTTGCATGCTGCTCATCATGGAAAACAAATCTTGCGATGAGATCTTTGGTTGCAACGTTTCGATGGAAGCACGCTAGACCACATCACTTCTCCCTTCACCTCACTCTCTGAAAAGGAAAATTACTTGGCAGAAAACGGTCTGCTAAATTTCCAAGATTCAAACCGCG
>NW_009599930.1:80487-80852 GCF_000690535.1 Cariama cristata
AAGCCTCCTTTTAACTAAGGGCACGAAAATGCCCGCTAGTGTCTAAGGGGGTGATTTAACGCCAATAAATGTCACGATAGGAGCGTACAGTGCCGCGCGTCCGACTTACAAACGTGCTAAGGTTGTTGCTCTTGTCTGTCATCTGGCGGGGAACAAGTCTGACCTCGCCGAAAGCCTTATTTTAGGGGAACGGGCACGCCAAAGTAATTCTTTTTCTTCTTCCCGTGGCCACATTGTGCAAGTGGCCCCGACGGCACGATTTAGCAACGCGGACAAAACGCGCGTGTAGACTGCACAGAAAAAGGAAGGCCTCGCAAGGAGCTGCCCCCCTCCCAACCCGCACACACTTCTCCTTCGCCCCCCCA
>NW_009599931.1:0-7736 GCF_000690535.1 Cariama cristata
TAATAGAAATAAAAATATACAAAACTAATTGAGTTTCTCAATGATGATCACAGGATCGTGTGCCACAGTGGCTTCTTGCGTTGTTGACATGGCACCGTGGGCTCCGGGATGTCCTGGACTGGACTCAGCAGCAGATGGGAACAGGATTCAGGAATACATAGAATGGGAGGCAGGAGAACTAGCACAGTCCCACAGTGATGCCAACCACGAAAGAAGAAGGAACGACCACCATGACCCCTTAGCTTTATACTGAGTATGATGTAGACAGGATGGAATATTTCGTTGGTCAGTTTTTGGTCACCTGTCCCATCTGCACTTTCTGGCAAGTGTGATGCTTTTGTGACTTTCACCTGTGGACCATAAGAGAGTCAAGAGTGACCTTGGTTCCCATAGGAGTAAGTATAAACATGGGCCTTTCTGCATACCAATCCCACCATTACCTTAGTAACAACTATAAATATCAAGTGTTATCAATTCTGAAAGCAGACATTGTCTGAAAAACACGTAACCAACTTCAGGAAGTGCAATTACTTGGAAGAAACTTAACTGAAGGAAAATCTGCTGAAAGCAGAAATGGTCCTGTTTTAGCCAAACCAGGACACTGTCAATCATCAAAAAGACTCTCTATGTGAAGATTTTTCTCTCTAGGTTGAATTAAGAATAGATTATATATTTTGATGTTGTCAAAGCTATTATATATTCCTACTAATGCATACTCAGAAAGACATGAACATTGTTCCTGCAGTGGATCATAATAGCAGACACCTTTGAATGTTTAGTACTGGTAGACAATATATAGTTCTTGTTTAAAGGCTGTTTAGGTGAAGGAAAAAGTATCATTAACACTAAGATAATTTGTGTTTTCTTTTCACTAGCTATTAAGTAGTGATGTTTTTTCAGCATTCCTGTAGCACAGTCACCATAGTCAGTAACATATTCATGTAAATCATATGAGGTTTTAATTTAAAGACTTTGGAAGGGATGGTATAGATCTCTGCTTTTCAAGTCATGTTTCAGTAAGCATATTTATAAGAAGTTAGACCTTTAATTTCTTTAATGTCATGTAAAAAACAAAGTTTAAAATTAGTATGATCTTACCCAGAAATACATTTAATAAAGAATGCTACTGAAATTGTAATCCATCTGAGATTTAATCAAATAACACGTATTATATAGTTAGACATCATGTAGAAGCCACAATCCTGTCATTACCTTTAATTGTTTTCTTCAGACTTTAAGAATTGGTTTAAAAATAATTCCCTGAACTTCAGAGATTGAGATGTTTGCTTCTACATTAATTTTTTCCTAAACAGTTACATTAATTGAAAAATTCTGTTTTATTCAATGAGAAAGTTGCTTATTACCATCATTTAAGAAATCATAGATTTTGCAAACCTGTTACATGAGAGTCAATCCATGCTTACAATCGTAGCTGTCCCCCAAGATATCCAACTTTCACTTAAAACGTTCTTGGTTCAAGCGAAATATATACTGAAGGTCGCCTTTCTAACCACTGAATTAATCTGTAACCATAGAAACAGCTGAACTGACCGCTAACTGGGATATTCATCCTGATAGAGAGAGCTCACCAATTCTGCAGGGGCCTGGCTGTTTCAGGTTCATCATTTCATGTCCACTGGAAATGTGACCGACTCGCAATGTTTCTTAAGTGCAAGGGGAAAGTGGATAGATGTATCATCATGCTTTCTCACTATGATACACTTCTCCAGTCACTGAGTTAGATAAAGTTTCCTGCTTTGTTCGTAAAGTACAACAACACAAGTTTTCATTATGAGAATTTAAAAAAGGTTGGGACCAAAATTGAAAATTAATACTTATTAGCAAGCTTCTATGAAAATAAGTATTTTTCTTTCCGTCTTCCACCAAGTTTCTACTGAGGAATTTTAAGGTGATATGTTTAAAATCTAGCATTAAAAAACAATCTGTGTTCTTCCATTTCAATAAGAACTGGGGCTTAATTGTTCAGAAATGCCAAACTTTATGAGATCAAAGCTCTGCACTGCAGGGACTGATATTCAGGTTTCTTCCTTTTTGAAAAAAATAATATCAAGGGGTATTTTTTTGTTTTGATTTGTTTGACTTTTTTTTTTTAACTAGAACTCTCCATCTATTTAGGGGACACATTTCTTACAAAGATTTTTCTGTTGATTTGTTTTCTTCTTTTGCCTAATGCAGGTGCTTAAGTTCTAGGTGTGTTCTGGTTTCTGGATGCAGATTTGTTGTTATTACCTAAGTCTTCTAAGTAGAGAATATCAGGATATACTCTTTTAGACTGATCTTCAGAAAAATTCACTTCTAAATGATAGCCCACTCAACAAGAGTTAGGTAGTCTGGATTGCTCCCCAAATTTATAAAATAATCTTTGAACTTCTACTCAACTCAGAAACTCAAAGAGTGCAAAAACTGGAAAAAAACCCAACAATTCAATAAACAGCTGTGTTTCTGGCTTCATACTGGGTTATCAAAAGAGGGCTACAGCTTTTCAAGTGGTTTTACCCAGAGTCTTTTATTTTTACAACAAAGTAAAAGTCATGCACCTGCTTAAGAAGGAGAAGATTCAGAGTTCATTTGAGTATGAAGCAAATCTCAGGAAAAAAACATTAAGTCATTTCATATGATTGTCAAAAAGGATCATAAGGAACTGATCCTCTGAAGCACGGACTGATGTATACGTATATGTGTGTGTCTGTGCCTGTAGATGTATACAAAAAGATAATTTCTTATAGTTAGAATTTTTTAAAAAACTTGTTTGCTAAACAAGCAGGTTCAATAGGGCTGAATTCAAGTATCCTAAACTGGCTGTAGCATGGGGAAACTAGCATCTAGCTGTTCTCTGTGTGTGTGTTTTTGAAGGTGGGTACTTCTATAAATTCTCTTGTTTTGGTGAGGGAGAAAAAAAGTGGTACTGAAAAATTGTGATATTTCAAAAAGAAGTCCCTGTAAATAATTGAACACAAAATAAATATATTGCAGATATTTGCCAATAAACTTGTTTCTATCATGAACTGTTGAGATCCTCAGAATTATCATAGTTACTACTATGAGATACAGCAGTTGTGAAGAACTTCACTCTTGACATGAAGTTATAAAAAAAATTTACTAGGAGGCATTTATTTTATCCATGTGGGAGGTATAAACTCTCACTGAATGATGGACTTTAATTCGAGTTTATCAATATTAAAGAATAGTCTCTAATATCAGAATGCAGTCTTGAAACTTCTCACTCCCTTGAGTACTTTTCAAAGGAGTTTAATGAGCGACAGAGCACGAGTCGGGTTTTCTAACTCTGATCTCTAATTCAATGCTTCCAGTTTTTCTTATTCTTGTGATTTATTGATGCAAATTGAAGCCCCATTCAGGTCCATTACATACATCCATGCCAGACTTTGAAGTATTGATCACCCTCTTTGGCAGTCATAAGATGCAGGAATTCGAGATCTCTTGTCTTTTTTTTTTTTTTTTTTTTTGAGAGGGTGGTTTTGTTTGGTTTTTTGTTTTATTTGTTTGTTAGTTTTGTTTTGTTTTGTTTGTTTCTAGAGTAAAACCAAGTAAAAGAATTGCCTGAGAAAAATTACCTAGAAAATATTTACTCAATATTTTTTATAACTGTAGTTATTAAACAAAGAAACAAACAAGCCTTTTTGGATTTCATGCAGTTAACATTTCTACAATGTACAGAAAGATAGAGTACAAGATCAAAGACTAAATTCAGTTCACCAACTTTATACTGCATTACTACAGGCCATAAAATCAATCCGGGGACTGCTAAAGCTAGAGACAGTAAAAAAGTAAAAGCAATAAAATACATACAACTGGGGTTGTTGTATAGGTGTCTAACAACAATTTCACTCAAAATAAACTTTACTGACTTATTGTGGTTTGAATATTCACAATGGGAAGCGTGCAAAGAGCTCATTATGGTAAAGGAACGGAAACCCCACAGAATGAATCCATACAATTAATAGCCAGGAGAGCAGCCTACTCAGCCTCTCATGTCGAATTAAAATTCTTGATTATCCTAAGAACTTTCTTATCTAGGTGAAAAACTTTTAAGCTAAAGGTCATAGAATCATAGAATGATTTGGTTGGAAGGGACCTTAAAGACCATCTCATTCCAATCCCCCTGCCATGGGCAGGGACACCTTCCACCAGACCAGGTTGCTCAAACCCACATCCAACTGGATCTTGAACACTTCCAGGGATGGGACATCCACAGCGTCTCTGGGCAACCTGTGCCAGTGCCTCACCACCCTCACTGGGAAGAATTTCTTCCTTATACCTAATATGAGTCATATGGGTCATATATGCCGTATCTAATACGGGTCATATGGGATGTATATTAAACAGGAAGACTAAAATTTCAGAATGGAGAGTGAGTGTTAGATCCAGGGTTATGTCCAATAAGGAGTTTGTAAGAAGGAAGAGTAAACCCGAAGAGAGAGCAAAACTCCTTGTCAAATGTCATACGTAAGGTGAAATCCTTCAAGCTTCACAAAATCAGGCATGATCAAAAATCAGCCATCACTATCTCAGTTTGTCTAAGCAATTGGAATTTCAAAGGAGGCACAGATAGTCTATTGCATTTGAGGTCAGAGTTAAGGCCTCAGTGCTCCAGGAGAAGTAACCTGTTACCTGACTATTCTTGGATATGCACTTTACCAATATTTCTCAGCAGACTTGAAATATTCTATACTTAGTTTCTGCTGATTATCTGTATTTCAGAGATGTGTGAATATGTCTGAAATGTCTCTATTATTATATCTTCATATATGCAATACGAGTTATCTGCATTTTGCATCTTTTCTCTTGCTAGTGCCCAGGAGTATTTCAAAGTAGCTTATCTGTAGGAGTACTCATAAAAAAAGATACAGAAGTATTGCATAGGCTTTGATTGTAGCATCATACTTAATTTCTGTCTGAGCCCTTCTTCATTTGATGCATCAATTAATGGGGAACATGCTCACATAATTGTAGAATATTCATTATCACTTTTTTCTCTCCTTGCTCAAGAAGAAATCCTTATCTTTACCTTTACAGAACTGTTTTGATTTTGATTTTGTTTCATTTTATTTGGTTTATCATAGTATATTTTTACCATAATAGTGCATCATAGTTACTAACTTTTATTCAGAGCATGTTTATGTAAGATGAAAATTTTCCCCTTTTTATGGATCTGAAACTGCAAGAATGGAGAGTAACAGAATAACAGTCTTCATTTCTCAGTAGATTTGCTATCAGGAAATAAGGTATATAGATTGTCCCCCTGTATCTGGTACATCACTCAAAGAATGAAAGACTCATTAAAAATCTACAGCATCATCCACAAACTCTGTAACTGATATAGAGGCCAGTTTACCAGAACAGAATTTAGTGGCTTTAACTATGAAAATTCCTCACCTATTCTTAGACGTATATCCTCCAGTCTTTGAAAAAATCAGCTGGAGATTCTGCAGGGAACAATAGCCCTTGCTATACCATAACCCTCCTGCTTTGAACACCTAATGGGACTCAGGTCCTCTGGGAAAAAACAGCATTACTTGAATTTACTTGAACTTGATAGAACTTCTCTTCACTACTCTAGATACCATCTTTAAGGCTGTTCTATATGCACAGCTCCTGCTTGTGACTGTGTGGTTAAAGACTATGCAGGTTGGGAAGTTTCTTTTTCACTCAAGCTTTTCACAGTACGAATAAAGTAGATTGTCAGAAATCATTCTTTCTTTTGCTGATTTTGGAAAAAAAAAACCAACAAACAAACATAACATCATGTGATTTTTCGGTAGTGTTGATACATTTAAAGCCTGAGCTATTTGATCTGATGAAATAAATAACTGCATTTTCATGGCTAGAACTGTAGAAATTGAAGAAGTTACTGTTCCCACAGTTTAGTTCCTTCTATCTGCCAGAGTTTGTGTCTCTGCAGCTGACTTGTATGTATCAGTTGCATGACATGATTTGAATTCGTATCAATCTGAAGTCAATCACAGTACTTTTATCTGCTTTAATTGCAGTTTCAGCTACTTGTGCACAGAAGCAGATATATGTAGGCTTCAGTCACAGGGCAGTGACAGATGGCCACAGGACAGTAATACTGTAACCCTTTCAAAACTATTGCAAATATATGTCCTCATTTTGTGAATGACAGGCAAATGAGAAGGTAACTTTCAGAATGAGCTTTGCGGACTACACTTTCTCCAAGAAGTTGAGTTAATTTTGCCGGTGCTCCAGGCCAATGGTCAGCCACGCAGAAGTGCAGAAGTATAAAAGCATACACTGATACATCTGGGCTCATGCTTCCTACCCCTCAGCACTGCTGCTGGGTCAAGCACATTGCCATGCAGATTAATGACTTCCAGGTGCTTCAAAGTATAGGCAGATCAATTTTAGATTTTCTTGGAGAATGAGGAGGACTCAGGTGCAGCTGTCTGCAAAAATGTGTGTCTACCCACACACACCACTGCTGTCCTCTCATGTCCATTCCCTGCTGCTCAGGCTTCCTGCCCGTGTTCTGATACAAACCCTACTCTCATCCTCTTAACTCTTTCTCCAGTCTCTGAATACTCCTGGTCGCTGTGCCAACTCCTTACCACTATCAATTTTCCTTTTTATTACATCCTTATTTTAATTGGAGCATGGCCAATGCAGGCAGAGGTCTTTTCTGAATTACATCTTCTCCAGCTCTGTATTATTTTAGTATGATTTAAGGTCTTCATCTGTGCCTGATTTTTCCCAGTCCCCATTTGAGAACTGTGGAGAGTAAAATATGCTCTGATTTCAGAGATCCTTGAAGATAGTATTTCCAGAATCTAGTGGATCTCTGTTGTACTTGTGGTAAGTGGTATTATTCCAAGTTCTGTAAATTCAGGTGTTTTGGTTTTTTTTTTAATCTAAGAAAAAGATTTTTCTCTTTTAGTCTCTGTTTCATGGCACGAGCATAGGAAAACTATTTAAAACCCGCTGTGTTAATATTTCATGAATATGGCAGACATAACGTTCTTTTCATTCAGTCTTGCTGTGTTCTTAATATGACTGTTTCTGTTGAAATACATGGAATTTTCTTGAAGTATAATATTTCACAGTTTCAAACGGTAAATGTATAAAAAAAGTTTAGTATTGTGAAAACCTGAACAAAACCTTTTAATATAGAAATATGCAATAAAATTTTGGGGTTTTTTTGCCATTATCATGGACCAGATCTTCCTCATTTTATTTGTTCAAATAATCTCTCTGCTTTAAGCAAAAAGCTACTAAAGTTATGATAGAATGAGAAATTTACATTTGGTGCACCTGCATATACACAATCATAGAATCATTATGGCTGGAAGAGACCTCAAAGATCATCAAGTCCAACCAGAACATCCAACATGAACATCACCGTTCACAGAGAAAAAAAAAGATTATATCCCAACTTCTCATATAAAACTACGGAGCAGCATACAGGATCACATGTTACTAAGACTTTATGCCTTTCCTAAAGCATACTACCTTAACTTTGAACTAACCTCAGAATTAAAGCTAAAATTTCATTTATCAAGTAAATTAAGAAAGTACATTGTAGATATGTTAGCTTTCACCCTCCTCTCCCCCCAAAATGTGAGTGATCTCATTGGCAAAGCTTGTTCATTCTTCTTCATTTCTAACAAGATTCCCAAAGTCTCCTTGGATAAGAGCAGCAGAGAATGCCAAGACACGGGTTTCTAACACAGCTCCTGCTG
>NW_009599931.1:7767-20667 GCF_000690535.1 Cariama cristata
TGCTGAATTTAGAATATATCTTCCTTAAGTAGAAATTGTTTAAGTTCTATTCGCACCATCCTGAATAGATTTTCCTTGTCTTTCTGCTGTAATTTTCAGGGAGGTCAATGGCAAAAATATGCAAATGGCAGAAAACTTTGACATTACCTCATCAAGAGTGAAAGTCGGAACTTTATTTCAGTGACTTTCATATGTGATTACAGTTCAACTTTCCCAATAGGGTTATAGTATGTTTCATTAAAAATAAAGTTCATAATAGCCAAATACAACTTGGTGAATCAAATTAAAACATCCCTGCCTTGTAGCCTTACCTTCTAAAATTACTGATAAAACATGAAAAGGAATTTCGACCTCTCACATTTTGCTTCTTCAAACCAAGAAATTTGTTGCTTGTTCACCTCAGGAAGATTGGTTTCAGGCTTAAAAAGGAAAGATATGTATTATGCAAATTATATTTTACAAGTCTTGCTGTTGTTATTGTTCCTTATTTTTCCCTGAAGTGACCAAAGGAGACTTAAGAGGTGATCCATAGGCCACCATCGAAGTAATTAGTATTCAATTAATCAATATACATTTAGTAATGTATACACTGCTATTCGTAGGTGTTGTGGCTTAACCCTGGTAGGCAGCTAAGCACCACCCAGTCGCTCACTCACTCTTCCCAGCAGGATGCGAGAGAGAATTGGAAGGGCAAAAGCGAGAAATTACCCATGGGTCAATATCAAGACAGTTTAATAAAAGAAGACAAGCTGTACACTTAAGCAGAGTAGAACAAGGAATCCGTTCCCCACTCCCCACGGGCAGGCTGGTGTTCAGCCATGTCCAGGTACGCAGGGCTCCATCACCCCTAATGGTGACTTGGGAAGACAAACGCCATCACTCCCAATGTCCCTCCCCTTCCTCCTTCTTCCCTCTCCAGCTGTATATGCTGAGCATGACATCATATGGTATGGGATATCCCTTGGGTCATTGGGGTCAGCTGTCCCGGCTGTGTCCCCTCCCAACTCCTTGTGCCCCCCCCAGCCTCCTCGCCGGTGGGATGGGGTGAGGAGCAGAAAAGGCCTTGGCTCTGGGTAAGCCCTGCTCAGCGACAACGAAAACGTCCCTGTGCTGTCAATGCTGTTTTGGTCACTCGTCTAAAAGACAAGACTGTGCAGACTGCTATGAAGAAGAAAATTAACTCCGTTGCAGCCAGACTCACCACACAATGGTCCCGTACTCTGATTACACAGCTGTGGAAAATGAAACCCTTTCACTGTATTTAGTAGTATAAATTAATGTTGTTATCTGTACAGAGATTTTGGGAATATATACTGACTCTTCTTGAGAAGAGAAATAAATCCAAATATAGCAGTCTGTGAAATGTCCCCTGCTGTAACTGTTACTGACCTCTCCACTATTCTAAAGGTACCGAAACCAGAAAGAGAAATGTAACTGTTCAATTTCCAGCGTACATTGATCCAATGAATCAGAGTGTGTGTTACCACTCTCCTGCTGCAGCTTTGTTTCCCTTGTTCAGTCTAAAATGGAAGTAGCCCATACACGCCTCCATCCCAAAGAGGGAAGGGTGTCTCTTCCCTCTTAGACCCCACCACCCGTAGATGGGAGTGGTATCTGCTGAAGTTTTCTGAACCACTTGTTAATCACTACTAATATTTGTGCCACAAAGTCTGACAGCCCCACCACCACCCGCCTTGTACACAGCCAGGGCAGTGGTAAAGAAAAGCACAGGAATATCATATAAATCAATATAAATGTCAAATAAAAGGTCTAACAATGAGCCATTTGGCACTCTGCAGTGTGTGGGGCTTCTTATAGCCTCAGAGATGCCACTGCCCTTCTTCATAGCCCCATATTTTGCTGTACCCATGTACCCTGTGAGACAAAGTAATGCTGACAGGTATAAGTCTTATATACATTAGCAAATTACAACCAACTTCACTGATCCACCGAGGACGCAAGGTAGTTTGATTTTACTTAGATCTCATTCAGTGGGAGCAAAGCTGAATGACCCGTGGGGTAAATGGGAAATGCTGGTGTATGCCCAACACAGAGTGACTGGTGAAACTGGGAGCTGCAGTGCACATCTTAGCTCTAGGATCTCAGGCCCTCTACAAAGGCAAGACAAAATTAGGGGCCGTTTAAGAAGTAAGACACAAGAGTATATCTGCACAGTACAGAGCCCTAAATCTGCTACATTTGAGACTGTCTTACACTGATGTCTTAAAAAATCTTTTCGTAATTATGTCTAACATGTTCTAATGTGAACACTTTCTTTGAATGTTTTATGATATTATCTGCTTCCATGGTCTCTCAGGTAGTGCACTTGGTGTCAACTGTAGGTTTAAATCTAAACAATAATGATAAATATTGCACATTTCCAGCCTGCAAAACAATAAATGTCAGCTGCACTCAGACTGTAACTCAAGACAATTAACTGGAAGACAAAAATTGTTTTTTCTTTCCCCTGCTGCCAGAGCTGTAAACTCCTTGCCAAATTGCCTTTATAAGAATTTAACTTCCCTACTGATTAGTTTGACTCACATTAATTTAAAAAATATCTCCACTACAACTTACTAGGCTATAAAAATATCCCTTTTCCTAGCATGAAGCCATTGTGGTTGTTATTTTATTTTAGTCTGAAGCTTTAAAAAATAAATAAATAAATAATTCTGAAATCCCAATAGAAAAGATGTTTCTACTTCATATCTTCTCATCAAAATCTCCCTCTGGTATCTTAAGGTAGTTTTTAAGAGGAAGATTTTTTTCCTTCCCCAAATCTGTTTTAGCTACAAAACTTACACTTATAAAGGACAGAAACGTTCCACTCTACTGATTCTAAATCTGAGCCACGTTTTCTATTTCATTTTAAGACTATATTAGTCTTTTCTGACCGTATAGAAGAATACAAAATTTGTTTCCTGATTGGTTATTTCTTTTTCTTTGATATTTGAAATGAGTCTTTAACAAATTCAAACAGGAAATGGAATAATGTTTTGTGTGCACCTTTGTATAAAACTAATAATCAGCGCTTTGGAATAAACAGAGGAAAGACAGTGGAGAAAATTGAAACCGTAATGCCAGATAAGGGAATACAGGACAGAGTTAGGTGGTGTGATGAGAAAAAAATGATTCAACTTTGTCATTCAAAAGAGGCAGTAGAGGCACAGATGTACAGAAATGAGAGTTTCAGATTGGCATGCCGAAATCTTTGGAAATCAAGAAGGGAGATCAGCTAAAAGGAGTGGTCTAATCGGTTTGGACTGCAGGCTCAGAGGCGGACTGATGGCCTTGGCTGGAACCACACAGCCAAGCAGAAGGCAGGGGAGGGAAAAGGGGCTGAGTGAGGTGGGGAAAAAGTGGAGAGCTGATCGGGTCAGGGGTTAGTTCAGTAATGTACCATGTGATATCTTTTTGTACCGATACGCTGAACTGGACAATATCTTCTTTATACTAATGACAATGTGATGTTAGTGCAGTTGTTCACATTTTTTTAGGACTATTTTGCTGCTTCTAGAAATAATGGAGTAATGGATTCAACAGCTTCTCTTTCTTCTTAAAAGACAATGCAATTGTTTTGTAACATCATCATCGGGTGTATCTAGGAATAAAGTACAACGCATTTTACTGTCCTTTAAAGATAATTTGACTGGCTTCATTATCCTGCATTTACTACTTATCAAACCTGACTTGTAAATAGCAGTGTACTTCATCAACACCAGCAAAGCTTGCATAAATAACAAAGTTATGAGTCTAAAATGATAATTACCACAATCTAATGAATCACATAAATCATTTATAATGAAGGGAAATAAACAACGACTCAGAAATGAACACATTAATAACTTAGGGTGGTTTTTTTTTTTTTTACAAAAGCAATGAGTAGTTTAATTTATATGGTGTGTCCATAGACAGTACAACTGGAATTCTATCATTGAAATAATTAGTAGTTAATCTAAGGGGATAAACATATCTAGTGGAGTCCAAATTGAAAAATTACTATTAAAATGATCATTAAACTAAGAACATTACTATAAAATTGTAGTAAAAGACCAATATAGTTATATAGAAAATAGAACATCTTGAAGAGATCATTTGCCAAACATAACATCTCTCAGTCCCCTACCAAGTCCCCCAAAATGATTTAAAAAAAAAAAAATTCCAACATGGGAAATGAAACCTGTATAAATAAAAGTTTGCATATTGACAAGAGAAAATAAAAAAATTTAACTGGGATTTTCTTTGCCTACAGTTTCATTTAGGTATGTTGGGTGAGTATCACCTGAGTATGACTCCAACCGATGGAGGTTTTGGGTCAGGACCATTATGTTGCATAACGATGGTGATTCAGAGCAGCATCTACCTTCCTCAGTGAGATAAAGAGGTGGAAACGAAATACCTACAACTACAGTAGTGGTATTGAATAGCTGGTAGATTGCATTTCAAATACTGTTTTTTAATGCGTTTAGAGAAAACGGTTTCAATATATATGGAAAGGTGACATGATTTCCAAACCATTTATGAATATTCAGAAAGAAACACTGAAGTAGTAGAACATTTTAAACTTAAGTTTCTTGAAAGATTATACTATGAATACTATTCTAGAGTCTCTAAACAATGAATTGTATAGGATTGCTATATTGCAATTAATATTTATGAATATTTATTATTGGATTTATTGTCTCTCTATTGGTTTTAACTATAAATCTTATCAACTTTCTATACTGTTTTGGCTTAGTAGCCATTAAAAATCAGGTTTCTTGAAGTATTGCATGTCACCATTTACTTGAAATCATAAATGGACTCATTATATTCCAGTTCAAATTAGATGAGTGATCATAATGTGTAACTAAGTCAATCTGCTACAAAAAACCCACTCAAATATTACATATATATATGTTCCTAGCGATCGGTGAAATGTCAAGGAGCTCTATTCACTGAGTGAAATCACAGTTAAGCAGGTGAAGAAATTTCAGGGGTCTTGGAGAGCATGAGCAAGTGCATCAGTGTTCCTCTGACCTTTCTGTCACTTCAGTCCAGACTGCAGGGGATAAGTAAGAGATTGGAGGCAACACTCAGAAACCTATAAGGCGTGGAGATCCGGAGTAACCGAGCAAATCCCGTAGAAATGCATTACACTGTCACTCGTTCAGTTGAAACAAGCCTGATTTTGTGAGTTTCTACTGCAGTAATGACCACTTCACCCTCTCTGCTTTCCAGCTTTAGCTACTCAGTCACCACCCGCCAGACTTTTTTCTTGCTCAGGACAAAGTCAATTAAGGTTTTCACTGGGTATATGATGTTGTTGGTGCTTTATTTTGCTTTTTCTTCACCCAGTTCAGCTCTTTTGTCAGAAACTAAAAGAATATTCTTAGATGTTATTTAAAGATAAATGTAAGAAGTGTACAAAGTATTGAATTGTTTTCCTTTTTACCTTTTTCCACCTTTTTTTTTTCCCAAGGCATTTACATACTGAGTTCATGGTGTTAATATAAAAATATAAAATAGAGAATGATTTTCTTTTTCCTTTTTTTTTCCCCTACAGCACTGGAGGAAACTCCTTTGTAATAAACAGGAGTACAGAGATCTAGAATACAGATCTCAACTCACAGGGTAACTGAGACTCTGTGTTTCAGCACCCAGTAAGTGTGAACTGATAAAGTAAAATTGGCAAAGGAGAATGATTGGCAATGTGTCCAAACAATACACAAAAGACAACGGGGCATACCATTGTCCGTAAAATCCATATGACTGCCAGATATCATTCAGGTTTGTATTTGATAGTCTACGGAAAACATTATGTTTTTCCTGTTCAGTAAGATAATATGAATTTGTAACTCTATGCTTACAATTACCAGCATTAAAAGTAATAATGACCTTTGAATTCTATGTACATTATTTTTGATATCAAGTAGGCTAATGAAAGCTGGCTGTCATTTCTAATACATAGTATTTCTGATAATAAATGCAACCATGCAACCATGCTGGTGAAAATTTAATTAAGATAAATACCCATCATGTAATCAGTTATCTCAGTATAAAAGCATTTCAAAATAAAATGAACCTTTATTCAAAAGACCTCAGAATGGCTTAACTGGATACAAAGAGACTTTTCGTGACGCTTCCAAGGACAAAGCTTATTTTCACCCTGATGAGTAAGTCATATTTTCTTTTAACATTACCTCTACAGTTCATTCTAAAGATGTATCCTTATTTCTTCTCAAAGAACTTATTTTTGGAGAAATTAATACTGCATCTAAATCCAGGGGCCTGATCAAACATCCCATTTATTTTAGTTCATTCTCATAATTCAGATTGGTGGTCAGTGCACAATGATTCAATTGTACTTTTACATATGAAGTTCTATTACAGCATCCGATGGGTGAAATGTCCTAATAATAAATTATTTCCTTAATTTGTGACATATTGTTTTAAAATCTGTATAAATTGTTCAGTACCAAACAGGTTGGTGTCTGATGTAGCCATCTAGCTGTCATGCCACTTTAAATACATCTTTGTTGTTATATTAATCACTTTTAAAGGTTTCTGTGCTTTAAAGAACACACATTAGTTTTGTACTATATGCTGTGGGGAGAGACAATGTCAGAAAATAAACAGTTCATAGGAATAAGAGGTATGATGTTAGCTTATTTTTGTGCTTTCAATACCTTTAGAAATTACAGACATCTCACAGTTTCAGTCACGTGAGGACCAGATGGCTCTGCTTGGGGATAGTAAGAAATACAATCCCAAGACAACATTCAGCAGATGTCTAGGCAGCAGATCCAGCTGACCAGGCAGGTTTGCTCTTCCTTCACTCCACAGCCGGTCAAAGCCAGGAATGATGCAAGGACAAGGGAACAAGGCACAAGCAGTACGGCTACTGAGCACAGAGAAAATTATTTAAAGACTTAAAGCAAGCAAACAAACAAACAAAATCCAAATCTCAAATCCATCCTAGTGATTTTCTCTTTTTTTAAGAGGAAGGGAAAAGATAGGAAAAATGGAAAAAGAAGTAATTTGGTTTTCTTTCTTAATAAGAGAGTAATAAAACTTTTTTTCTGACCCAGGTGCTGATTTCCTGGTCACCTACAGTAACTGAATTTGATAGCTACAACTCTTGATTTGATTAAACTTATATTGTCTGTGTCCAAATAATTGTCAGACTAGGTCTTCAGCAGCCCTAAATCAGCATAAGTCTGTTGAACAAAATTGCATTTTGGAGTTTTAAACTATTTGGGGATCAGCTGACACCACTTATATTTCATTTCTGATTGGTTATTGTTACATAATCAAAGAAAAAAGACAGATTCCACTTCTATTTCTGTGACTGACGTTATAAAAGAAATCAGAATCTAAATAACATAACAGCTGGAATACTGTAGAGGCATTAAAGAAAAAAAAAAGGGGGGGGGGGGAGATTTTGCAGTTAAAACAAGACTAAAACCCAAGAGATTTGTGTTTACTCACAATCTCCTTACATATTCTCTTTGTAACTCTAAGTTGTTCCCTTCCTCTCCATTTCAGTTTCCTTTACTGCTGGTTACTTAACAGATAAGATGAGGGCAAAATTAAGTTCAATAGGGTCTACATCTGCTTCTTGCTTCCCAAGTATAGCTACTCCTCATGAAAGCCTTGGATACTCACCCAACTCCTGTTGCTCTGTGCTTCGTATAATGATTTTCATGGAAATGCAACACAAGTGCATCTTCCAAGGGGAACTCATGAAATACTGGTCTAAATGAGCAGCCTTGAGATGGTCTAGATGTAGGTGAAAATGCTTTGAGAATTTTGATTGGAAATATGAAAGGGAGAATATTCTAAGTATGCCCCACCCATTCAAAATACAAGTTGCTTTTGCTGATATGGAGTATCATATTGTTTTTCCTGTTATCCGTGCAGAAATAACATCACAAAATATCTCTGTGGCAGACCTTATTTTGCTGGCAATCCTACTGAACAACCCAGTGGTGAAAGAATCACGAATAAAAAACCATTTTCTTTGTCTTATTGTTAGTCCTTCCAGAATAGTCTGAAGTTTTTTGGTAATGCCTTTACAAAATAATGCAATTTCCACCTGGTGTCTTTGAACTTCAGTTTTCTTTGTAAAAGTTTGACATCATTTGTTAGTAGTAAACTCTTATTTGTACTTTTTTTTTCTTTTTTTTTAAGAAAAATTAAATCATCCTTGAGCCCTGGATTTTATTGCTAAATTGTCTTATGAGGAAGGATCATTCCAGTCAGACTGGTTTCAGCCTCCTAAGCCATCTGTGGTTAGTGGTATTACACACACAGGATTTGATCCTCATCTCTTATGCATAGACACATATTACATCAGCATGATTGATTCCTAAATTTGAAGTGATACCCCATCCCAACAGTTTACAGCAGTGAGTTAGGAAGTTTTTAGCTACTCTAACTGGAGTGATTGAACCATGGGCATAAATCCAAAAAAAAAGTGACATCCTTCTGAGTAGATGACGCTCTTACCAAATATATTTATAAACCATATCTCATATAGAATTGATTGTTTATTCATACTTGTAATACCCACAAGCACCTGCAAATGTATATATCTATGTATACGCACTGTGACGCAGCTATCATCTTCTGATTTTATCTATTTAAAGACTCCCATTGACCTCAGTGAACTTTTGAGCCATACGTAAGCTGTAAGGACTGAAATGAGAAATGTCGCACAGGATTGTAAATAAGTCACAACAAAAATATTATTTATGGATACAAAACATTGCACTAGCAATCTCTGTAATGTCTTTTCAAGGCCTATGGAATCAAATTTACATGGGCAGGTGTCAAGCATCATAGATTTGCTTACACTCCCTGTGTGCAGTTGGGCTTTTCATTTTTCTGTTAGACTGATAACTTTACTGTCACTTTCTTTAGATCACGTTTTGGTTGCTGTGATCTCACCATTCCTTCTTCCTTGCTTTCTCCCACTGTTCCTGACAGATAGAAAATGAGATGGGCAATTGTCTCATTTGCTACAATATCAGCATCCCCCAAACTAGAAGCCTGGAAATAACCAAAAAGAAAATTGCAGATCTTGGATCATTTGAAAGATTGAGTATACTTGGTACAGGAAGAAAAGAATCAATCAAGGCAGTGGTTTATTTACGAAATAAATACCACAAGAGAAGGTATGATAAAGAGATGCTTGCTAAATAACCCTTCCTATTTTTTCCTGACAGCAAAACTGAGGCAAAAATAAGTACATAAAGAAATCAGCACTGATTTAGCCCAGTGTTCCCTTAAGGAGGTTAAGATTAGGAGACAGATAAACAGTAAAAGAGGACAAAGGCATATCTCAAATTATCACTTGCCTTTCAAACAGTGTTTCTCCTTATTTGCTCACTTTTATAAACAATTTTATCTTTGTTATTATTCCTGTCTTCTCCTATTTCATATGGACTAGGAAAATCACCAGTGAATTAACAAAAGTGGGAGAAAAATTTCCAAGCAGGAAACAATCATGCAATTTAAATCCTAAGGAGGTGGGCTGCAGAATCATTGGTAATCATAGATTTTGTTAGAACAATTCATTCTACATAAGCTTCCAAAAGAATTTAGGAGGAAGTATCTGAACTGTCTTTCATGTTTATACGTCATTCCGAGCATACAGTACATCCTTAACCTACTCTTTTCAATAATGAAAAGGTTCTGAGTAATTTAATTAAGTTTCCTCCATTGTGTAGGGTATCCCCATAGCATATAAAGAGCAATTTAGATGTCACTGATTTTGATCCTCTTTTGGAAAAATTTGCATGTTACTGTACAGTACTTATTTCTGTGTGGCTGAAGTCATCTGTAGGAGGAGAGGCAAGGTCAGGTGTAGGAACCATCAAGGTAGGCAGAGACCCGTGTTCATACGACAGCGTGGCTTCCACACACACAGAGGTCTCAAGGAGCAGGCGGTGCATGGTGACAAGGATATGACAGAGCAGTTGTGAAAGGCTGGGTTGCCTATACATTGTGGATGTATCAAGGACCAGGAGCGGAGGCTGCAGGTGAGATGCTGAGAGCGTGGCAGAACAGCATTGAGAGAGGTGTGTTGGAGTTATTGGCCTCCCCACCATTTAGGGTTATGTGATTTCTGGTTTAATAATTTGAAGTTAAAATTAAACAAGAAGAAATAAGCTAATTATCACAGCTAGTAGTCATTAAATACATGTTTAAAGGTATGTGCCATTTAGTTCAAGAGTTCTGTTTTGGCACAGGATGGCTTAGAAGGAGTTGGGAAGGACTATATTAAACCATGGTTGCTGCCAGGCAATTTTTCTAATCTTAATTAAGCAATCAGTATATTAACTGCATGTGCATAATCTTAGCGAATATTAAGTAACTTAATTCCTTAACAAATATCTTTTCAGACCTCATCTTCTTTGAGTTACTAGGACTTTTTGTATTTCATTAGTTTTTCTTCTTTATTAAGGCATGATTTGACAGATCTTTACAATAAACTCAAGTCCCATGTTGTTTACAAAATTCTGAGATATAATTTAATAGTCATTTTATAAAGTACGTCACCATTTCAGAGACCTCCAGTAAGATTACTCTGGAGGTAGATAGGATTTTTTTTTTTTTTTTTAATGCAATCCCAATGGGAAAAATCTGTAAAAAGGGCAAAGATTTTTTTTTTTTTGTCTCAGTGGTAAGGCCAGGCATAGCAGAATTTTGATGTTCGGCTAAGATCTGTTTGTAGTTCAGCAAGAAGCACTAGATCATTTCAGCAAGATTCACCTGGTTATAAATTGCAGTTAATTGCTGTCTTTCAGCATTTTGTGACCCTCAGGTGTAAGCGATGTGAGATGTCAATAAACTATATGTATCACTTGCCCTTTTGCCAGATAGTGCGACAAGAGTAATACCTACTGTACTAGAATGGTAAATGCTTTTCCAGCCCTGTTTAGCAGTGGACTTTTTTTTCCTGTGTAGGATGACCTTCTTCACAAACACAGTTCCTGGAAGGCTCAGCAAAGATGCATGCAGACGCCAATTGTTGGCATACATTTTATAACTTTATTGTTCACTGGAGCACGGAAGATGTTAACAGGATGCAAATGATCATCCCTGTAGATAGGAATTGATCAGAAGATTCACAACTTGAGGCCTGCTGGCAGGGAATTACTGTACAATGTCATTCACTTGAAACCGAGTGAGTTTTGCTATAAATGAGTGAGAGAAGAAATATTGGGCTTTGTGAGAGCTAAATTGCATTGCATGCTGGTAGTCAGCCTGTCAGTAAATGAGATTAAAGCAATTCCTATTGTATAGATCTGTCCAGAAACATAATCTAGAAGAAAATGCTTAGATGAAAACTATAAAAACTGCAGTGAAACTGTAAATCTAATCAGCATTGATTGGCTGAAGCTTTAGGTTTTATGCACTAAATTTTTTTTTTTTTTTTTTTGATAGGTCTTACAGCAGGATTTGGAGGGAGCAAAAACACAAACATCATTGATTTTTCTTTTTAATCTAGAGCCTGCAAATATTTACAGAATTATGAATCCTTTCTTTTTTTCTCTGTTTCTAATTATTTCCTTTCAAGACCTTCTTCAATGTCAGCATCCACACATACTAAGCTTTTATAGTTTCCACAGTTCCAGTATTGTCAGATTTCTGTTTTAATTACACTAACAGGACAACACTTTTGTCATAAAGTAATTATTTTTAGAAATATTAATCACAACATTGAAATTTGACATTAATAAAAGAAAACATAAACATCACTTTAACTGCATGATTTATATTCGCCTGTGAAATGGGTTTGTCTCTGCAAAATAACACTGAGGTTGTAGGTTTTCAGTAGTAGACAAGCATTGTGCTTTATGGATTTTTAAACTTTTGTTCTGAATTTGTCTACGTGGATATATTACATGGTTGATTCTTTATTCCAGTATTATAGCTGATACTTTATTCCAGTATTATATGTGCAAGTTGCAAATTCAGTATACATAAATCAGAAAGTACCCAGAATTAACAATGACCCTTCAACATTAAATCACTCTCCTGCCCCTGAGCCAAATAAGAGGACATATTACATGATTTTACTTTCCTGTTATAAAGAGTAATGATAATTTTTTTCTACCTTTATTCCTTCTGCCTCCTGCATGTGAGGATGCACATAAGTGTAAACTAAGGTTAGAATAAAATATAGAGTTGACTGCTGGGAAATACTGAACTGTGTTCTTGGTGTTAGAGAAAAGTGCAGCATACTGGTCATCACAGCATAGCTGAATATAGACATTTGACATATTTGCTCCAAAAAACAATGTGACTGAAAAAAGAGATCTTGGATCAGCCAAATCAGTGAGGTAGGTTTAGCTTGTGTCCTCCACTGTTGGCTGGGGAGTAGTCTGAAGTGGTGGACTAACACAGAGACATGAATACAGATTGCTGCATAGTGCTCTGAGATGGGTGGAGAGGGAATTGATCATCTTGATATGAGTCAGAAATGAGATGACAGTGTTTTATGTGCTAGAAAAACTAGAGTAAGGAGGGACTGATGTCTGCCACAAATTACAGCAGATTCAGGGACAGTTTGTCAAAGGAAGTATCCAGAAGGAGCTAGGTCTTCCAGATACTGAGAACCTAGTTGCCACTTTCCTACTCTTTACAGGCGTTTCTTTGAGGTACTGCCTAGCTTGACCCTTCCGAAAGTCCTAAAGCAGTATTTGGGCCCTAGGTTTTTTTGTTTTATTCCAAGCATCTTTAGACCTTGGAGACAGTTTTTGTGATGTCTATGAATAACAGATATTTCTAATTTGTGGCAGAATTCTTGTAAAGACTATTGAAAGTTAAACAGAAATTGTAATGGTAATTTGTGACAGAGGAATGATCTGGCATGGAGGTCAAGAAGGCTCAACTGCAGAAGGGGTTAAA
>NW_009599931.1:20698-21687 GCF_000690535.1 Cariama cristata
AGGAATGTCAGAGACAGAAGGACCCCATCCAAGGAAGGGAAGTTTCCCTTGCTGATGAGATAAGAAACAGCAGCAGCATTGCCTTGTAAGGATCATGGAGAGCAAATGCTTAGGGGTTACTTTTAATCAGCAGAACTGGCTCTGGGGGATAAACCGAACACTGGTTAAGGTGCCCAATGCCTACGTTTGTATAACTGGTGTGGATGCAAGTGTATATAAGGAATTGGCTTGTGCTGCAACTTTACAGACTCCTTGTGGAACCACTTAGGGCAGTAGGAGTCTATCCAAAGCATTGTTCATTTAATCTCTTTACATTTAAGCACAAACATATATTTAATTTGCCTCAAGGGGTAAAATAAAAGTTCCCCAACAAAAGCCAATAATGCAGACTTTTTATTGGCTTCAAAGATTTTAGAGGTCAGGTTTTGGCAACAAAACCAAGTCTTTGGGCATGTGAATAGGCTAGTTGGCCCATCACATGTTTAAATACAAAGAAATACATAAGTACTCTATTATGTTAGGAATGATAGCTGTACAGAGCTTTGAACAAACACTGTCCTATTCTCCTTCACTGAAGAAGGTGATGGTCATAATGTCAATGCAGTTGGTGAGAATTCAGAGGAGTTTCTCTCTACAAGGAGAGGATCAATGCTTAGTTTCAATCTGGTGTCCATCTTACCAATTCAACATTTGACATTTGACAATGTTTACAAAGTCCTGAAAACCTGAAAGGCTTTTCTTATTTAATTCAAAGTACTAATTTCATCAGGCCACCCACATGTAATAAAATAGGTGAGATGAAAGAGAATAATAGTTTTTGAAGTACACTGTACTTAGTTTCTGAATTCCTTCAATCAGTCCAATTAAATATATAACAGAAAAAGCTCACTCAATCTTTTTAAGAATAAATGTAATCTGATGGAAGTAGGGAAATAATTTTGTGCCAATATTATTGCTTTTCTGTATTCATTTGCCAATTTACTATATTC
>NW_009599931.1:21708-27176 GCF_000690535.1 Cariama cristata
TTCAGTACTGAGCTGCATAGGGAGAAACTGAAAAATCTGAAGGACCTTAAATTTTCATCTACACATTGTTATCAATATGGATTACTATTAAACTGTAGTTTTAAAATTAAGAAGAAATTTACTAATGTTTATTCTATGTGGTTTTCTAACCTGGGTTTAAATATTCCCAAAGTACTCTTACAACTGAGAAGAAATGTTCAAAACCATTTGTAATCACCAGCAAATAGAAAAGAAGCTGAACAACAGTCAAAACAGGTAAAATGTCTCCTGCTACTTGAGAAGACGCTTTTCAATTAGAATAATAGTCAGATGCTAACTGAGTATTTACAGTATTTAAATCCTTTCTGCTTGAACACAAACAACAGGAGGTCAAGACTAATCTCCAGGACAACCTGATATTTTTTAATGTATTTTTATAAATCCAATTAATAGAAGACTTTTCCACTAGTGATGAAAACAACCTCTGCCAAGTAGAAACTGTAGATGCCCAAATACACTAAAGTTGTCTCCCTCTTTCCTATTGTGCCTAAATGTCATCTCCCCTAGCAGTGTATCAGGAGAAATACCTTTCACAGGAAACACAAGTATGGAGAGGAAAACAAAAACATGTTGGGATTACATTGATTTGTTTGTAGTTCGAACAACCAAAATGTGGATAAAGCTGAATTCTGCTGACAGATTTTTTGTGAGCTGTTCTTCAATATCACAGTACAGAGGAGGACTTCAGTGCTGATGAGACACTGAACTCCTCAACCGTCTTGCTGTAGTTACTGCAAGCTTCTCAGCTCAGTTCTGCCTGTACATCCCTAGCATGCTCTACAGTTGGCATTGCTAGGGTAGTGTCAGACCTCACAACTTTCTCTCTCACAAATTCTGTCACCAGAGGACTATTTAAGAGCAGACTCCCTGTTGAAATGCCCTTGAGAACAATTTATTTCAGTTTCTGTTATAGGCAGAAATTTTCATCATCCTTCTCTCAATGTTTGTAGCTGAACATAGACACATACTTCATTCTACAGTCTGTACACCAGGCCGGTTGTCACTACAAATAGACCAAAGGTATCTTTAAATATGACATACTTATCTCCAGTTTGCTTGGGAGACAGAGAGGATGGGCCCACAAAAGGAAAAAAGCCTCACTTCTCTGACTCTTCTAATTTCTATCTTAGTCCTCAAACATCCATGCTTGGCAAATTACCATTTGGATTTTTGACAGTTGGAAGAGGCTAAATCAAGTTGCGTAATGCGCGTGAAAGTAACATTTTGTATTCAGAAAACTGTAATATTTGGGAGTTTATTTAGATTCTACTTGGATTTAGATCCTAATACAGAGAAATAATGAATTATATTATGAAAATAGTCTATTGATTTTAGTTTCCCTTGACATCAAACACAAAACACAGTGCTACTTAGTAATTTCTCTTTGGCAGACTTCCACCTGGAGTTTGAAATAGACAACACGGGGAAGAGGGCAGTACTGCTTCTTTAGCATAACCGCATGTACTTAGAAATATTCTTTCATTGACATCACATTAGATTTGGACACAATGGTGCAAAGCTACTGTCAGAGCAGACTAAGCAACAGCATGCTCAACTGATGAGACATGCCAATTGCAGGATCAATTTCTCTGTCATGACTCCATTGGTGAGCGTTGGGTCCTCTGATTTTGAGGTCTGAGTATTCCACAGCGTGATTAATCAAAATAAGTGATAACTGACCCATGATTAAAAATTAATTAAAATTAAGAATATTAATTATACTTACTCCAAAAGTGAGGAGATATTAACAGGTGAAGTAATAAGCAGTGCTGAATACATTCTTGATCTACAATTGGTCTTTGTATGCTTTTGAATATTGCCCTATTTAGACCCTCTAAAAAAACAAACTCAGTGCAGTGCTGTGAGGGAGCAATGGGATACAATTTAAAATAGTGGTCATGGATGGCAAGAGTATAAAGTTCTTCTGCAAATGCAGTATAACAAAGAAAATATCATAGAATTGGCAAGAGACAAATGCTAGTCTAAACTGAAAAGAGTAATGAGGTAAAGGAAATACGTCTTATAGAAGAATCATTTCTGAAGGAAAGAAAAAGCAAAGAATCATTCTACTGAGATTTGACTACATCAGGGAACCGTGTGAGATATTAGATTATTAGGTACAGAGACTGTAGAAGCGACAAACAATGGTAGGAGGAATGATAATCTCTCTAAAGAAATAAATGACTTATTCACCAACCAGACTGAAACCTGGCTATTGGTATTCCTCGGAGTCCTATTCCAAGAAAAATAGTGTTTGCTATTCACAATAATTTCTCAGCCAGAACTTGATTTCACTGCTTCGCCTAAGCATTTTTCATCGTTTGTTTAACATCTCCCAGTCTCAGCTGCCTTTTCTTTGAATAACTAGTCAACATGATGCAAACAATGGATTGGAAACCTGAAAGCATTTTATGTACCCAGTGAAATACACATTCCACTGGAATAATGTGAAAGAAATTAAGACTACCTAAACAACAAGAAAATATCCTTGACTTTGATTGTAATGTCTTCTAAAGAAATACTTGCATTAAAGTAACCTAAATCCCTGACTATCCCAAAGGTGTGTTTGTATCAATTTAAGATTGATACTGCAGTAACATAGTGAGTCAAGACAACTTGTAAACAATATTCAAAGGTCAAATCCTGGTTTCTCAAAGTTCAGTAGTAAAAAATGCGTATGTAGCAATTGATATATTCTAGGTAGAGTGGATAGTTCTCTGTAAAGCTCAAAACCTTACAAAGTTCAAGGAGTTTAATAGTCTTAAAAACTCCAGTTACCTAACAGAGAACATGCTTTAAGCCCAGGAATCAAACCTCAGGCAGTATCGATCTTCTTACAACAAGGATAAGATCCATACTGTGTGAGATGGGGCTTTCTTGGGGGTTCATCTGAAACTATGGAACAGTTGCTCCTAGACAGCAAGTCTACCACGAAACATACAGTACAAGGTGCTGTCCTTTGGCCTGTTTTCTCCATGGTAAACACAGACCAGTGTGAACACTTTGCTTGTTCTCTCACCTCCCTCTTCACCATCCTCCTCTGAATACAAGAAAAATGAGTAAAAGTAAATGGCATTTAGTATGGAAGCATGGAAGAATAAGAATGTATGTATGGAGAAGACTTCAGTGTTTTAGTCTTTCAAAAATCCTGAAAAACTAAGAATACTAGTGGGGCATTTGTGAGGAGGGAAGATACCTAGACAAGCTCTAAATTGTACCTCTTTCAAACATGATTTTTATGAGTTCATTAGTGTCTACAGCTTGGGTGATATATGCTATTGATACCTCTGAGCATTAGGGATAGAGGTTTAGACATCTAAATACAGAATAACTTTAAGCCTCCACATTGAATGTTGGATCACTTATCATATTAAATATATAAGACTTTCTGGACTACAGAAAAAAAAAAAGGTTGATGAAGAACCAGTAATGTTTCTCTATGGATTCTCCAAGAAATTAATTTTTCTTATGGTTATTAAACTCAGAATTGTAAACCTTTTGTGAACGGCTAAACAGAGAGCCATAGATAGCTCTGGCAGAAATAAAGCTGATAGCAGTTTGCATGTGCCACACGTAGTGCTTTGCAGAGTGAAAACAAAATATCCAGCAGACCTGCTAAACTTATAGAAAAACCACAGTGTAAAAGACATTCACAGTATGAACATAACATCTAATGCTTATTTAGTTACACTGTGATGCAAAAGTTCCCAACCAGCTGGTATGATCAAGCCTCAGGACCCATCAGTGACATGGCTAGAAATTTATGGGGCTTTTGCTAACTGGAAGTAGAAAAATTAAACAAATAGAAATAAAACAACCCTCCAAATCTAGTAGAATGAAACATAGGAGCACCTCCTCTACAAAGACAGGCTGAGAGACTTGGGGTTGTTCACCCCAACAAAGACGTCAAAATTATTTTTAACTTTAATGCAAGTTTGAAAGTTCTGAACTGATGGTTCCGGTGGCTGAGCTTTTTGTCTGTAGAATATTGCCATAATTATCTCAGATACCTAAGCTTCATATGTCAGTGTATGCATAGATGTACCATGCAATAAAAAGTATTGGAAAAATGGAGAACAACATTTCGATAATACAGCTTTTGCAACACCTACAAAGCTCATTCTTTTCTGTGAGACAGATAAAATACCCATATATACACACAAATACACACAGTTCCTGGAGTTAACAGACATTTTTAGTGTACGTCTGGGGAGAGGATGTGATCTAACCTCCAAAACTTTCTCTTTTTTGTCTTCCTTGTTGCCAACTTTTCCCTCAGGAGTTAAACATTCCCTCTCAAAAGAAGGAAAAGACATGAAACTCCTTGTCTTCTGAAATATCAATGCCTCTATTCCTTTTGTTCAAATGTATTTTTTTAAAAAAACCAAAATCTCAGCACCAAAAGATTTTTAAAAATATGCAGTCATTCTAGTAGGAGAGAGTAAAAATGCTCTAGTGGTATTCTGTGTGTCCTCATCCTCTTACAGTGGTTTCAAATACTTTGTAAAAATTAATCTGAAGATGCATTTAGTGACTCCCATTATCATAATGAGTCAGCACATGTACCTTCGGTAGATTTTTTCTGGTGAGTGTTGTTTTAGTTCAGACATTGGTGTAGGAATGTCAAGAATAAAATAGGGAACAGGGTCTTGCATAGGGAATCTATGTCTCTGCTACCCTGTGACTCTGTCTCTAGATTGCAGTAGACCAACATTCTATTGCCTGCACGTTATTTTCACACAAATCTTGCATTTCTCCATTAGTAAGGTGATTTTCAAGAAAATGATAATTGCATATATGTGCAATACAGGTTATGCAATAAGTACACAGAACATACTCTTCTGTATTCATGTGTAAGGATGGTCAGAAAATCACATACCTTGTCTTTAAATATTTTCAAACTCAGATGCCACAGGTTAAGCACAGGTTTTGTCTTCTTACCCAAAGATCTGAAAATTTGTGGTGGGTTGACTTTGGCTGGATGTCAGATGCCCACCAAACTGCTCTATTACCCCCCTTCCTTATCAAGACAGGACAGGGAAAATACGACGGAAGGCTTGTGGGTCACGATAAAGACAGGGAGATCACTCACCAATTACCATCACAAGCAAAACAGACTCAACTCGGGGAAATTAAATTTATTGTCAATCAAAAGTCAGAGTAGGATAACAACAAATAAAAACAAATCTTAAAACATCTTCCCCCCACCTCCCCCTTCTTCCTTGGCTTAACTTCATTCCCAGTTTTCTCTAACTCCTCCCCCTGAGCAGTGCAGGGGGACGGGGAATGGGGGTTCATCACACGTTATCTCTGCCTCTCCTTCCTCCTCACACTCTTCCTGTACTCCAGTGTGGGTTCCCAACCACAGGAGACAGAACTTCATGAACTTCTCCAATATGAGTCCCTCCCACGACAGACAGCCCTCCACG
>NW_009599932.1:0-3463 GCF_000690535.1 Cariama cristata
CCTCCGCAGCAGCAGCGCTTCACAGCTCTGTTACCGCTTTCTGTAATGAGGGGTTAGTGGAAAATACGCTCCACTGAAGTCACTGCTTCGCTTGTGAGTCTGCAGCCTCTTGTGCTTTAATTGCCAAATATTTTATCTCTTTAAAGAAGAGTCTCTGTAAGTAATAATCCCTTTCATCTCTGCTCCTCTTGAAAAATGCTTTTCTTTGGATGGCAATCGGATAAAGCAAATTGAGAAGTTATGTTAACAGTAGGGAAGAGAAAGCAAGATCTTCTGGCTAATTTTTTGCCCTTTGTCTAATTCTCAAGGATATTGGCTGGTTTTTTCTTCTTTTCCAGCTCACAGGAGCTATTGATAAAGTGAAATGGTTCTGCACATAGTATTAGAAACAAGGGAATTAAAACTAAAAGTAGGCAACTTAAACAAGTGTATTATAAAGATGCTATGGTATTGAAACAAGAAGGGGGGGATAGTTTCTCCATTTAGTACTTTCTTAATGGCTGGCTGGCAAGTATAATCACAGGCTTTTAACTTCAAATAGGTATTTCTGCCCAGGTAAAATCTGGTTGAGGTCTAACTCATCAGAGATGAATTGGGAGGCAACAAAACACTCTATCCAGGTCTTCGCAGCCGAAGTGGGAGGGCACTGGAGCTTGGGATGATCTTGGATGTGCTAAGAGGGACACAAAATGGCAGCAGCTTGCTTACGGTCCTTTGCACTTTCTAATGAAAAGACAGAATAAGCAAAACTCAATTCACTAGAAATGTTTGCTTGGAGCTTTGTTGCAGAGAGGGAGAGCTCAGGCCTGTGGCTTCATGTCAGTGTGGTCTGGGCTGTAACTAAATCCATCTCTGCTGAGTGCTGCCAGCGTCCGGCCAGATGTGCTGACACGGGGGTCAGCCAGCTATTGCTTTCTGAAATGGAGATAGTCTCCTTCCTCTGAAAGTGGGATCTTCTGATTAGTAATAGGGATTTAAAAGCATGCGCTTAATCACAGCTCTGTGCTATTTCTGATTTTTGCATTGTCAGTGAGCTCAGGAATCTAGAAGGCAGTTCTGTGTCTTTAGGGACAGGAGGGCCCCGGGAATGTGGGTGTAGTGGGGGGGATCTGCAGCGATGGGAACCACAAGGAACCAGGGAAGGCTTTCCTGGGATGCTTGTCCATCCGCAGGGCTGACCCTTGCCTGCAGTGCTGCTGAGTGCTGCACTGGCTGGTCCAACCAGGGGTACTCAGCCTGGTGAGGGCAGCAGCCCTGGGGGTCCTCTCATCCACAGCCATTTCTGCCTGGAGTAGATGCTGAGATTTGAGGATGAGCACATTGGGCCACAGCTATGTTCGGCTGTGTTCAGCTTGCCTTCACTTTGCCCAGCCCCGCTTTTCCTCCTCAAACACCAAACCAGTCTCCTGCCATACCCTCCACAGTGTAGAGCTGCCCCTTGTCCCTCACACCTCCCTCTGCCAGCCACCCAAACCCTCCACAACGCTCGCACGCCCTCTGCGCTCTCATCATCGCATGTGCTGTGTTGGAGGAGGTATGCTGAGGCTCAAAGGAAGGGACAGAAATGAAAATTTCCTTTAAAAAGGTGGATTCTGCAGAATTATGGGGTCCCTACAGAGCTGGCTTCCCACCTGGCCCAGCCAGCACGGGTGCTGGAGGTGCCTGGGCTCCTCTCATCCTTCCTTTCCTCTTCACAGGAAGACTGAAAATAAAATCTTCAAATGCAGATCTTACAACCCTGTCAGAGGAGCTGTGGTTTGTGACACACACAAAGTTTCATTATTTTCTGGACAGTTTCATTTACTAACAGAATTTGCAGTTATTTCGGTACTTTGATCAAGAGGGATTACTCTGCGTGCACTGCTCCCATTTGTGCTAACGTATCTGTCTCCAGCCAACAAGGATATTGCTGACATGAGGAAGACCCACGCAGGCAGCTCACACCATCCCAGGGATTTCACGCATCCTGTAGTCTACATGATTTCACTAGGATTTTTTGGGGGGTGTTATTATTACTAATACTATCATTATGAAAGTTGTTTCCTCAGGTCAGAAAAATACTAGCTCAGCTATTCAGCTAAGCAGTTCTTTAATTTCTTTCCTCTCTGAAAATCAGCTCCCCAGAGCCTTTCTGGAATGGATCTGAATTTTCTACTTAATACATCCTCCTGAGGCAAAAATGCTGAGGGATGCAGTGATTCTCCCTGTGAGGAAGGCTTGGGTTTCCCTCTCCACTGCTTTGCCCTGACACTGGCTGCAGCTTGAGCATCGTACACTAGCTCCAAGAAAGACGAGATAAAGTTTTGTTTGCCTGTTTGCCTGCAACTCCCTCACCCCTGGTTCAGGCTCAGTGAAACACTGAGTTTGGGGTCACCAGCCCCCTGCTCTTCCCATCAGCCAACCGGGGAAGGATGAGCAGTGCAGGCAGGGGAAGGCGCCCTGTTCTGCCGAGGGGCTCCGGCACAGCCAGCACTCACGGTGGCACCAGCGCTGGGGTGGCACAAGGATGCGAGGCTCCACGGGGGGGACAGAGCAGCTGCCCCCCGCCCGGCTCAGTGCAGCACCCCTGGCTGTGCTTGTGCAGAGACAGTGTCCTTCTGCTGCAGGTGTCTGACAATCTGGAGGGAGATATAACCATGGCAACTGCGATTATTACAGAAAATTGCTGCCATTACTACAGAGGTAGGGTCAAAACAAACAGAAATTACCCATTTTTCTGTTTCTGATAAAATACAGAAGCGTATTATTGACTGACTAATTGCTCAGTTAAATGGATTTCTCAAAAATCACCTACTAAACCTTGTAAATGGAAATGATGCAAAGATTGGCACTTCCATGGAGTTGCTTAGGCAAGGAAAAATGAAAGGTCTGATTAAATCCACAAGGCAAAGCCACTGAAGGAGTGTCTGTCTGAGGAGACCAGATGTCTGGCACAGAGGTGCAGAGAGCAGAGGGGCAGCTGGCCCGTTGTGCTACAAGGACCGATTTTGAGCCGAGGCGTTGCCCTAGGGCATCTGCAGCAGTGTGGGTGGGTGCCCGGTGCAGCCCTTTCCACTGGTGCCAGCGGTGCTGGTGCTGCGGCGGGGTCCTTTGCCAGACCGGCCTGCGAGAGCCCACGGACACACATGTCCCTGGCGAGTCCCTGTTTCTGCTCCCACTTGGTCATGCCACTTGACAAGGGCACTTGGTCATCCCACTGATCCATCAGTCCCCCGAAGCAGTGTGCTTTGGTCTTCGTCCCTTGCCAGGAAGCAGTGCTCAGAGGCTTAATAGCTCTTAATTCAGGCTATAAACTTTCCGTGGCCGCAGAGGCGTTTTAGCATTGATTTAGAATAACAGTGCTTTTCAGATTACCCAGCCCCGGGCTGGCAGAGAAGGACCAGGGCTCTGAGCAAACAGAGATCGAGTGCTGCCGTGGGGGGAGAGCTCTGCGCCCGGGGGGCTCGGGCAGGCACCGAGGAGG
>NW_009599933.1:0-20900 GCF_000690535.1 Cariama cristata
CAGCTTTTTAAGTTAATAATTTAGTGGTAAGAAATGTCTCAATGTATAAAGATAATATTAAAAATGTAGAATCAACAAGGTGGAAGAGAATTTACTGTCCATACTGTTCAAAGCATTGAATATTTACATACACATGCCAACAAATAAAGAGGTGAAGCAAGCACTGGTATCAACTTCTAAGTCAGCTGGATCAGATCACTGTTTTCATTCTGTAATAAACATATCATATTGAACTTAATTATCTTTGATGCCTATAGTACTGCCAGCTACACTGTAACTCAAGCCACTCCATATCTTGCTTGCCAAAACTGGTAAAGCATTTCTTTTGTAATGTACCATGTTTTAGCCTGGGGGAGAGGGTGAAGAAATCACACTATATGAAATAATGTATCTTATTTTCACTCAGTCCTCGACTGGAACATTCTTATTTTGGACACAAAGCATATGATCTTACTTCCACTGGAGTTGAAAGCAAAAAAAAAAAACAAAACCATTCCAATTTCAATTCAAGTAGAATATAATTCATATTTGGAGGACATGTCTATAAATATCTATCAACTGACTGGAGCTTTGCCACATATTATTATTCACCAGCTAATCTTGATCTTCAAAATTCCATACAATCATTCATCTCCATGACACCTCTCTGTGGTGCTTTTGTCTACTTTCTTTAGATAAAACACAAGGCAGATAATTGAAAAATTTATCCAAATAATTCAGAAGAAATGGAAAAGTCAAATACTGGAATAATATGGAACTGGATAAAGCCACTATGTTGCTCGAGACTTGCGCTGGACTGTGGATTCTTCTCATCACCAGACACAAAATAAAAGCATCACCTGTCTCTTAACTCCTGTCTTGCTGTTTGGAAAGTTCAGCACTAACTGCTCTTAGTCAAGTTCCTAGGTTACAGCCTCAGTCCCAGAACAGATTCTTACATGGTTTTGGTTTTACTGACTAATTGACAGATAGACAAATCCTTCCTTGTGCAAACCCTTATTTTTACTGACATACTTAACTCATGAAAACACACTGCTGGAATAGGTCTGTGATGCAAAAAGACTAACCCTGTTTCTTTCTATGGTCCACTTTACATTGGACACTTATCTTTGTCCCTTGTGTCTCCGAATTACGATAAAGGCTTTGATTACATGACCATTTAGCACTGAGGAAGGGCCAATATTTGTCTTACAGATATAAGTTAATTAGGCCAGGAGCACAGACATATTTCCTACACTGATTTCAGTAAGTTATCAGATTGCACAGGTAAATTGACATCCAGGAATTTCCCTATCGGAAAGTTCTATCTTAATTCATTTTCACAAGGGACACAAGATAAGGGTGGTATTGGAAGAAAGATGCAAGAATACTGTTGAGAGGAGATCAAAGAAGGGGCCTAAGATTGAAGAAATCTTATCTCTGAATTTCTTTACCTCTTCTGGCTTAGATTCTATTCTGAATATTTCATATTTGCAGCATTTGAGGATCAACTTCCTCCTTTGTGTTTCCTTTTCAATAAAATAAAATAAAATAAAACAAAACAAAATAAAACTACTAGAGGAGAAAGGAAAAGAGGCAAGTTAAGCAAGAAAGAGGAAGTAGAAAGATGGTAACTTTCTCCAGGTCCATCTCTAATAGAACTATGAGTTTCCTAATTAACTTGCAGTTTCTTTTTTTCTTTTCTCCTCTTCAAGAATTACTCAATACACATGTAAACAGATAATCAGGATAAAGGAATAAATGCAAGTCCTACTGGACATGATGCCCAAGCCATAACTGATTTCAATGAGTGCAGGACTGAATTTATCTAACATACACTAAACAAGCCATCTTTTAACAGTGCAAGTTTCATGCCTTTATCTAGCTACCATTTCAAAAAAATTACATCATCCATAACAAGATGAAAAACTACATGATTATAAAACCACTGAGGTGAATTATAATATTCTGTAGAAAACACAAGACCATGCTGGTTGATCCTTTCCCTGAGACTAGCTGGCAGGTCTCCTGTAGGTGAAGCTTAGGCCCTGTAGCTTCACCTCTGCCCACACTCCTTTGGTACAATTTCAGACAAGTTGCTTCCAAAAGCTGACACAATAAGTAAACATCAAATTCAGGTTTAATAGTCAGACCACAACTGTTCTGTCTGCAACCACCAAATAAGAGATTCTTCACCCTCCTTATGTGGCACCTGGTCCCTTGAAACCATGGAACAACACCAAGTAACAGCCAGTAAGCAGGATCGGGGCACACTCAAGTCAGTTCCCCTCATGGATTTTTTTTCTAGAGGTTTCCACAAATCTACCACATTTCTATTGTTAGCAGTGTGGGTAGTATATCCATAATCTAGTGTACTTACCAGCTTTGGGAAGATGAAGGTTATAATCTGAAACACTTTGATTCAGGACAAGGAAAACTCCTTTAACATGAGTACAATCAATAGCTGGCTGCCAACAGTTAAGCATCAGACTTTATAAAAATTTTAACATTTTATAGTGAGGCAGAAAGCACATAGCTCTTTTGGCCTTACTGAGGTTTGTAGGAGCATCCCAAACCAATGAAACAAGTGAATGAAAAATCATTATAGCGATCTTATGTATTTTTGTTAGTTACTGAGTTACTGTCATCCAGTGCCTGTTTTATTACCTCTGCCTATTGAACTAAAGGCTAAGCTTGTAGTTTTTTAACAATCATGACCTGTAGGCCAAAGGTTTTAGCCTCATGCCTCAAAAATAGAAAGCTAAACAAGTGCTGAACACAGCTTAAGATAACACAGGAAGCAGTAAGGCTCATCTAACACAGCAAAGCATCCTTCCTCAAGAGAAGTAGAAAAGGGTTAAAATCTTTCCTGATACAAAGGAAATCAAGTGTAACCAATTACTTTATATCAGTGGAGAATATGGTCTTGTTCAAGTAAACCAGATAGAACCAGATATGGAGAAAAACACTATACTTACATACAGTAGAATGTCCAAGAACAAGTTATTACAGAGAAGGCAGTAAAATCCCAGCTGATGCGATGAGGAGGAAACACTGGGTAGCAGAAAGTTGATTAAGTACACGTCAATTGGAAGACCTTTCCTCAGGCATTCAATCACACACAGAGTCCTGGGGAAAGTCCAGAACAAGAGATCTTCATGTGAATTGCCAGGAACGGGGAAATGTACCCCTTCCTGGAAGGCATATTGACAAGGAGTGCCAACACTACTAGGAAAAGTAATAAAAAGGAGAAAGACAAAGAAGAAGGGGGAAAAAAAAAAACAAAACACAAACCAAACAAATAAATTATAGAGCATTTTGAATGAGTAGGTATATAAAAGAGTTGAAGAATTACACAAGTGGCACAGGTCTTTACAAATCATTTACAGAGAACAAAATAAGACCACTTAGGAAAGTTCATCTGAGTGAGAAATTACATAGCTACACTGCGTCTACACTGGTGTTTAATTCAAATTAAACAATCCACTTGAATGAAATAGGAATTTAAGCAAGCTTTCCTAAAAGATATTATGGGAGCAAGACCTAACATAAACACACAAAAGAAGAACAGCCAAGAGGAGAAGGACAACATTAGGGCAGTGAAAGACACTATTGAGTCAGTTGGTTGGAGGACAAAAATTCATATTACAGAAGGCCAATCTTGAAATAGTGAAAAAGCAGTAGTTTGTAGACATCAGTTCTGGAAGTGATGGGAGTCCCATTGCTTAATGAGCACAAACATTATATGTATCCTTCACCTATCAGAGCAAATGGGATCTCCATGTATGTTTTTTGCTGTCTGTGAATTGCAAGTACATGACAGCTTACAGGCAGACACAGCAATCAGGCAGCACACAGCTGCCAGAGAGATGTTGAAAGAATAGCTTCTTTCCACAGAGCAGAGAGTATCTGATTTCCACATTGTGCACTTCAACACTGTGCATTTCAGTCACGAGGAGATGATCTAGTACATATGTCAGTGGACATGTATTTGTGTCCTCTACAGTGCTAATCACCAAGGGGCATATTCACCACTAATACTTTCTGCCAACATATTTGGCATACAAATTGTTTAAGACTGTCTTCACTAAGAAGGCATAACCTGGATTTTCTGGTTAAATCAACTAACCACTGAGATTGTCTCTTGAGTCTCAAAATGTATACTAGTTTTCTTAAAGACCCTGTGCCTGGCAATACATGAGAAAGTGAGAATTTCACTTTGCTTATTTGTGGTTCCAGAAAAAAATCTTGACTATCAGACACAAATAAGTTGTGAAGAGTCCAGTATACAGAGGCAAATAAAAGAAAACTCAAAATGCATTATGATGTTTCCGGTCTCAAAATTATCAGGGGCTGATTTGGAAACCAGTAAAGTAAACAAAACTGTACTGAGGCAAAACAGAATTAAAAGCTTGCGGATTTTACTGGCGACCTATAATTTGTCTTTGGAAAAGTAAATTTCAAAGTACTTCTGCTTATGTTTTAGAGAAAAGATTTTATAACTTTACTAACATGAAGTGTTTATGCAGGCAAGTATTTGGTGGTTTTAGGTGCCCCTTTCAGTCTGACCTATTGAAATTATTATCCATCCCTTATAACAGCCCAGTTTTGGGGACTCTACATCTCATATTTATGAGGAAGAAGAAAACACTCTGAAGCTGTGAAACAGGCAAAGCAACAATTTCATTGTTAATACTTACCTGTCCTTTCCCTCAGACTCCTAGTCAGTAAATTCACACTTAGGATCTTCAAAAGAATTCAGTGAAAGATTTCAATGTCAATATGAAATTAATAACGATAATCCATTAATAATAATGATTAAAGGTGAATGGACTGACATTTTTCCATTATGTGTTATAGTCAAGCAATGGCTGAATATTTGGGAGATTGTTCCTACACCTTTAATTTTTATAAAAATGTTTGCATGAATGACTGTGGAAAAAAAAGGTGTCCCTACATAGATAATTTATTCTTTCCTTTCTGAAATTGTACTGCTCAAAATATTTCAATCATCTATTCAGAGAGTAGCAACTGCTATTAATCCATTCAGCTTGTCAGATATGTAGTACACTGTATGTAAAGATGTCCCATTATCAATCAGTCCATTATTACTGCAAATATCTGTTCTGGTATGTAGTCTACCTGAAATTACATTAGTCATTGATACATTTTTCTCCTTCTTGTAAGGAATGGAGTAAAAAAAGAAGGGAAGCAAAGATATAGCATCTGTGCTTCAGTGTTGCAAAGAAAAGTTTCCATGTAAGAACTGATCGCAGATGGTGAATTGGCATCTATCTGGACATGAAGACAGATCTGACAGAAGTGGCAGAATGAGAAGCTGGATCATCAGTTCTTGAGTTCCATTTCCAATTTGTTAATGTTTTTATTAATTATTTCCATGTTTTTCATTTTAGCAAAAAGAATAAAATGTTGGGTAAGTGCTAACCTGAAAGAAAGAAAAGATTGCGAGGCAGGAAGAATATGAAGAATATACAGAGAGAAGGACAGATAATAAAACAGATGTCTTCATTTTCAGATTAAAGCAAAATTTAAGACATTAGCATTTCCTGTGAGATGGCAGAATTCCCATCTTCAATTAGCATGCTGTCTAGAAGAACTTGGTGCCTCCAGCACTCCCATGGATTTCTGGTCAAATCACACTATTCATAAATGTAAGCTCCACGTTAATTTTTTAATCAACTCAAATTAGGATAGTTTTAATTTACAAGGGCACTTTGAAGATTCAGGACCAAATTAACTTTCACCATTCTATGAAGGCACTGGAAGTGTGCCAGGTCCTACTAATGGTGAATATGATTCACCACATTTAAACTTTTATACACGATCATCTAGTGATTCTGTTATTTAGCCATCATTCAGGAGACACTGGCCTTCAAATGTGCTAAAAGCCAAGCACCACTTCATCAATGATGCCAGTGGATGAGTTCAAAGTTCCACTACTTGTTCATGCCAAAGTAAAGCCTCAAAGAATTCAGTACAAATTATAGCTGAAGATTCCCATGGCTCACTCTCTTCCAGTGCTTAGCAACGAAAATATGGTGCTCCACACAGTTGCAGGGCCACTGTGCCAACATACATAAAGAGCAAGAGGTGGGAGGGTTAAAGGAAGAATGTCAGTCATATTTTGGGTAAAAAATGACAGCCATGGCTCACCAGAAAGTGTTATGGTTGACGGTCTCCATCATTATCTGATTTCTTAGTATCATAGTCTGTAATTAGAGTGCAGCTGATGTGCTGAGAAATATCTTTTCCACTATTTACAGAAAAGAGGGAAGCACTTATTCAAAACCTAGTCAGGTTTCCAAATTATTTAAGTCCCATGTTAATTTCCCCATATATTTTACATCAGGAAAGATGGATAGGCTTCTAAACCTGTACTGTTTCTGTGTCAAGAACACATTTCTATTTCCATGTTTATATTTATCAGTCTGAAAAAAAGCATGTAGGTGTCACTTGACAAGAAATATCATGTTCGTCTTGTGAAATCCTGAAACTGCTGAGGTACAACAATAAATTTATTTTATGTGGTACGCTATTAAAAATTACTTACTTGACTTAGAATTATAAACATATATTTTATGTTACAGCTAACCAGAAAGTTACATCTTAGTTGTAGTCTTTTGTCATCCATTTGCAGGCATCACTTTTGCTAGCAAACCATTTTTGTTTATATGGATATAATGTCTTAACTGAAGCAGCAGAAAAAGCTAGCCCCAAACACCTCAAAACCCCCTCCATTACAAGAGATGAGATTTATAGCTCCAGGGTGAGCTCACATAAACACAATTACCATATGAACTGTCTGAGACACAGATAGCATTGCCTAGGGCAATTATCAAGGGCCTCCTTACCTTTTTTTTATCATGTCCCATACTGTATCATGTCTCACAAATAATGAGACTGCACAATCCCTGCAGAGCCATTGAGACAAGAAAATAATAGAAGCAGAAAGGATTGGTTAATCCTTTCTGTAAGTTAAAAGTTTTGCAATTTGGCACAGACTTTACAAGTAATAATATAATGAATTTTGTACTTACATGATACATGATCTAAAAGGAAGTCCAAAAGTTAAGAGCATACATCTTTTGGGGGTCAGGTTTAAATTCCCAGGACTTTCAAGACATGAAGAGTGAACAGCCTGACTACTGAAATATGAAACTTAGCGTTATCATCATACATATCCATCACTTTTGTTTGTTAACCTATCTGGAATGAGAAAAATTAGAGGGAGAGCCGTGGTGAGCATCTGGCATGTACTAGAGTAGCCGAGGCATCTTCAAAAGGACTGTATTTTAAAGAGTTTATACCAGCAAAGATGGACTAGAATGGACTCCTTTAAAATATAATTCAATCATTAAGTGACTAATTTAACAAAACATATGGAATCTGTTTATGCCCTTAAGAAGAACTGATTTTATTATTCCAAGGTTTACACATAGTTCTGAGCCATGAGGACTCAATATATCAGACTAGCCATTCAACAGCTGGAAGTTGGCACATGCAAATTCTTACCAGCTGAAGAGTTTTTCCAGTACATTTAGATTTAGGTCCATGAGTTGCTCTTCATCTCTCAAGTAACAGTTAATGCTCACTGAAGTCTCTAGGAACACACATAACATGCAGGACCTCACCATCACTCAGTAACTCACCAGTCCATTGATACTGTTTGTATATGCAACAATCCTGTTTGAACATCTACACAAGCCATTTATTTAATAGGGTCAGTTAATCAACAGGGTGGAAATTACTTTATATTGTAAAGGCTCATCTTACAGATGAGTTAAGCCCTAATTAAACAAATCCCACACAGTTCAACTGCCCATGTGGTCTTCTCAATAAAAGACCAATATCCACATTTCTAAACTGGGCTAAAGAACTGCATAAGAAAAAGGAACAAGTGTGGGGAAACCTTGACATAGAACTGTCTTACCCCTTCAGCCCTCAGGGTTTCAGATCTGCCATTCTATTAGAAGGATGTCATGTTGCACATTTCTGTTCAGTCTATGTCTCTCCTCTTGGGGTCAGCTTTTGAATAGGAACATGAGAGATCATGTCTTGCCACAGGAGCCACTTCTAGAGATTTTTCTATCTCCTCCACCACAAAGTTAACATGAAAGGTCCAAACAACCATACCAGCAAATCACATGTCAAAATTATTCTCATAGTCTTTTGGAATAAATCTCCTGAGAGCACCATCCACAGATTACGTAGACTGCTGTTATTAATGAACTAGTATAAGCTGCTTATTTGAGATGACACAATTTTTTGTGTAGTCTTTTATGAATAACAGTTTTTCTTCTTTAGCTTGCTGACAAGGGACCCACAAAAAAATGGTATGGGGGATTTAAGTTAACTCCAAACCAAAATTTTGCAACATTTTCTGACTGATCAGACAAGTTAAAGTATTTAATTTGAGATTGAAAAAAAAGAACCTAGAACTAAATCATATGACCAACTTCTGCTCAACCCCAAATTCTCATTGAATCCAAACCTCTTTAAATAAAAATGCCTGATTGGATTCATCTTTAGCACTAAGGAAGTCATTGCTGCTCTGCTTACTCAGTGAAACAGTAATACTGTGATACCACATCCTTGGAAGATTCACCACCTGTGTAATTAATAGGAAGGGATACAACACAGATGAGAACATCTGCTGTTTCTGAATTCTTTGAGTTGGTGAAAAAGAAGTGGAGTTGCTAATATTTAACATTATAAATAGTATAAATATGAACATACTTAACTCTACCCACTTTTGGGGCAAGTATTGTCAAATTGAAGTTTTAAAATTCTACATTGTCCAAATGAAACATTTTATTAGTTCCATCAATATTATTAAGCAAAGCCAGCTGCTTGCCACTGCCTTCTGACTAGACTGATAAGGAATGTCACTGCATCAGTTTTTGACAATAAACTAGAATCTAAAATAAAAAAAAAAATGTTGCAGAATACTTTGGCAAGTGTTCATAAATGGTCACTTGGACAAAAACATACAGAAATCAGTGTCCATATGTCCATGAGGAGTGGATGAAATCACTTATATTGTAAGGAAAAGCACCTCCAGGGCAAGGACTAGTGCACAAGTACACTGAGATCGGAACCAGAGTCAAAGGAAAGGACAGAGACGTCTGAACAAGGTAGGCTGCTGCTACTTAGGGCATATAAGGAATATATGGGAGCAGGTGTCAGCTGTAGGGAACCTAAAGAAAGGAGGAATGCCTGCAAGCTTAGAGCAGAGCATGTGTGTGTGTGCAAGAGCGAGTGTGAGTGTGTGAGTGTGAGAGAGAGTGTTGCAGGTGCTTAAGTGCTATGGCTTTTCTGGAGATGCTATGGGTGGTGGAAACATTTGGCTGTTAATCCTAAAATAATACTTCTCTTATTCACTGGAGTGGGGTAAATATGATATAATTTTTCATGTAACATTTTTATTTTAACAATACCTGAAGGCAGAACTTGAGCTTGACTGCATAGAGGCACTGAACAAAACACATAAAAAATGGCCCTTGTCTCAGGAAACATAAAACCTGTTAAAGCTTCCTGTTCTCCTTGGATAATATTGTGAGGAATGACAAATAGCAATGTGATCAAAATGTTGTTTATTTAAAAGTCTGTATGTGCTTTCTGAATCCAGCCAAACTTTTTACAAAATTCCAGTACACCACAGTTATAACCCCTTTTTCAAAGAATCCTCATGGAACCACAACCATTTCAGCAGATACACAACTCATCCAAATACATGCAAACAGAGATGTGTACTGGAACAGAATAAATCCCTCAGTAAATCTCCCTGTATTAACACTGGGACAAGAATTTATTCAAATGCTAGGAGATTGTAACCTTACCTCTACAATTTTCTTAGCTAAATTAGATATCAAAGTCGCTAACTTCTTTCTAACAGTTATGTGATAGCAATGAAAGGAAAAACTCAGCCCCTACTTAAGTTAAAATTCATCTTCAAAAGCCTGCTAAAATTAAGCTTTTGTTCCTAGGATTCCTCTTTGGCTGCTCCTTGTATTCAGCCCTAAAAAATTTTAGAGCCCTGGTTGTCTTTCTTGGGTTTAATCCAGTCTTGATGGAGGCTAAGAGTAGCCTTTTTCCCCTTCCTCCCCTCCCCTCCTTTCTCAAGGGACTCTTCTAACCCAGACTCAAGCTAAACTATACCAAAGGCAAGTCATTCAGAAAATTTCTTTTATATCTAACTGTTAATTACCTATTCTGCATAGTGCACCATGATGGACACCTTGCAAATATGTTAAGGGACCAGAGTTGGAGCAATTTCCAGTCTAAAAATGTTAACTATATTTGTTTCAGCTGGATTAACTGTACAGAGGAGGATGTAACTGTCTCTCTCTCACATACCAGTTTGTTTTCTCTCTTCTCCAAGTGGTTAGGCATAAAGCTCCATCAATCGTGTATGTGACTATAAAATGTTGGATAGAAAGAAGAACTGAAGTGTAGGGTGTCGTTCATGCTGGTGACAGGGCTATATCAGCATGGTACATGTTCCCCCTTGTCTTCTTCTCACATCCTCGCACAAGACCAGCAGAACTCTTTTACAAAGCATTTCTATAAAATGAAGTTCCATGATATCAGCAAAGCAACTGATATAATTAAGCTCCAGTAGTTATACGCAGCCATGCAATTTATAATTTTGCACTGAAATATCTGAAAGATAAAAATCTTGGTAAAAAGTCAAGTGTATGTTCCTGTTTATATAATTTTTTTTTACCTGCAGGTTTATTTTGAACAATAATTCTACGTTCAAGGTCTGATGTGACTGTTCTACATGTAATTTCATTATATTCCTAACAGAGAGAGTAGGAATGTAAATATAAAAGAAATACGTTTTTTTACTTAGAAACCATGCATTTTGTCGCTTGCGTTTCTGAACTGTGTTGAAGCTAACCCAGCCTGATGTGAACATTAGAATAGAAATCCATCTGGGCAAAACCTTGTTGTACAGTAGTATGAGATCCAGTTCCCAGAAAGTCAATTCCTCTAGGCTGCTTTTGAAAGGGTGATAGTGTTTCTTTCAAGGATAAACATTTAGAAGTTGAATTATTTACTCTATGGTAACAGGCTCTGTAGAGAGCTTGAGCTTCACGTAGCTGTTCTCCCTGGCAGGATTCTCCTTGATACTTGGTAAGCCAGACACACGTTTCTACCTATCTTGCTTACTTGAAGGCAATCCCTAATATCCTGCCTTTCTTAGATGGATGAAACTGTATTTGCTTATATTCTCGCTTGTGCACAGGAAAACCTCATGTGACTCTACTAATTCATTTCTTGACTAGATCAATTTACATTGTTTGTGCTTTTTAAATTCTCTAGCTAGGACTTGGCATGTGTGCCAGTGGCATGCAATTGCCGGCATCCATATGACCAGCTTCAGTGGTGTCACTCTGCTGTGAATCACAGAAATAACAGAAAGCATTTCTGAATTACATCCTTAGCCAATACTGGAAACCTGGCCTACTGTTTTCCATAAACTATAGCAATTGAAATAATTTCTCCTGTGAAGAAATAATTTCATTCTTGATTTGTCTCACTTTTCCTCAGAATATTCTTACTAAATTCATATATGCATCCTCTGTAACAGGCTGATTACAAGGGAAGAACTGCATTTCATCCTGAGCTCATGTGCAAATATTTCCCCAGTTAACACATCTCTCCATTCCTAATAGGATTAGATCATTGTACCTCTAATATTTCACAAGAATTTGCTGCTGATTTGATAAATTGAAAAGATGGCATCTTCTTTACCGCAAAGTCCTTTGCCCCACAAAAAAGCCATACTGTAATAAATAATAAATATACAGTACAGCTTCCTTAGACAGATTCCAAGAATTTTATATGCTGTAATTTAATCCTTAGAAAACCAGAGGATATTAAATGAACTAAACTGTCTTAGCCAGAAATCTCTGATTTGGGCTGCTCTTTGATGTTTATATCTGAAAGTCTTTGATGTCTTAAAATTGTTTCAGAAATTAGAAAAAAATCTTGACTTTGTAAATCATTTTGGAATTACATAAATGACAATATGATGTTGAATGGCACAGAGTTTACAAAAACTGAATCATTTCGCTGAATATTGAGTTAATCAAAAAGTCACGACTGTCTAGTATGAGCTCCTAGTGTGTTAAAGATCCTTTGACATTCCAGATGCACAATGAAACAAAAATAGTGTAACCTTATTATGAGCACCTTTCCACATCTGCAATCCTGTTATACAATAAACTTTTGTTCTTTTGTAGCAAGATTGCACTGGTTCTTTTCTTCTTTCTTTTTTATTATTAATTTGAAACATGTGGGGAGAGGGTAATCCAGTAAGCCATAGGCATTTCATATCAGAGCTTTCATGCAATCACATGTAACGTCAACCATCTGGGTGGAAGGATAGATAGAACTTGGTTTGTATCAATAGATTGTGAAAGATAGTAAGGAGCAGAAACAGCAGAGTTCAAATTAATATTATGTATATATTTATTCACGTCTATGTATATAATACTAGTAGTAGTCACTTGAACACAGGTCCATTGATGGAATAAACTGGTTTTGCTATTAAATAAAATAGCAGGCACTATACAATAAGAATTTTTGTTATATTTACAACACTTTGAATATCTAGCATTGTTTGTAAGTGGATCCCAATGATACATATGAAATGTAAAAAAGAAAAAGTTTTATGCATATACATGTGCAAAAAGAGAGATTTCTGTCAGCAACATATTTTTCTGATTGGTAAATAAATGCCGTTTTGAAATTACGCAAAACTAGTGATTAGGTAGACAATTAAAAGACAATAATTTAGAAACCAGATATCTGCTTTTATTTTGAGTGAAGAGAAAGCGTTATCTCTGAAAACACATTTATTTATTGTTTATTTTCAAAGTGAACTTTAAAATTAAATTACAGTGTTTGGAAGAAAAAAATTAAATAGACATCTGAAAGAAATTGAATCTATTTATAATTTTACCTTTTTGATGTCAAAAGATGTCCTAGAGGAAAGCCTTAGGGATATAAATTCTTCTCAGACTTACAGTAAAGGCATGCAGTTTTTTAAGATGCATAATCCTCTATCAAAGTTTTGTGAAAACCTGATAAAAATTCAAGAGTTCATGCATCTAAAAGATTAAAACCAAAAACCAATGCAAACACTTAAAATTATTTATGGTCCTGTGAAATCCAAACTGCATGCATGTGAAGTACTCTGTATGTTGTAAAAACTGCAGTTCAGTCTGGAATTTCGTATAATAGAAGCAGAGAGGAAAATATATGACACAAAATATCTTTGCCTGTACAGTACAAATTAGTGAATTTCCACTCTACATTTAGGCCAACATATCATCTAATCATTAAGATAATTCTATGCTGATGTTTTCTTTTAATGTAACATTCCAGATGTTTGTTCTCTGTTCTCTACAAGTGACTGAATAGGAACAAATTCCAAGGTGAGAATCTGAACACTAAAATTATGTTCTGGTTGGTTGAAAAGTTTTGTAAATAAGTCATTAAAAGAGTTATTGTCTTCTGGGTTAGTTTTTTAGATAGTTAATATTTTGACTGATTGATCACTTTTTTTTTTGGTTACTTGCTTGTGAGTAGTGAGCATTCTACACAACTCCCTGCCTTTAAAATTCATTACTTCATTTTAAAGAAGAACCAAAGTCACAAGCCAGCAAATCATTTAAGCACTTGATAACTTCAAGTTCTCATCACACTTGAAGTGAATGGCTCTACTTCTATATGGATATCTATGAATACAAATAAGTGTTTTTCCTTTTGAGCACCTAATCATTGACTAAAAAGTTCAAACCTATTGTATCAAAATATCCTGCTGTACTTCATGTATATTTTCTCAGATGCCATGACCACAAATACAATTGAGAGCTTTTATTGGCCATCTATCCTACATAAACTCTCTGTGGGAACTTTTTCAGAACCTGAGAACAAGGGGATATGCCACCTCCTCCTGTTGGGAAGAAGTGTGTTCTTTCAAAGGAAAAAGATTTTGGGGTTTAGAACTCTGGATTCCAAGAATCACAGGATCATAGAAATGCTGTTTGTAGGGGACATTTGCAGGTCTCTCTCACCCAAAGTTTACTTTTGCTAGTGCTAGATCAGGTCAGACATGTCTTATTGCTGTCCTGTCTAGAAAATTTTCAAGGATGAAGATTCCACGCCCTGTCTGTGCAGCCTGTTCCAGTGTTGTACTACCCATCTGCCACAATTAAGATGTTTTTGTCATCTTTGCATCTGTTCTCTTCATGACCATCTTCACAGTATATCACTGCAACCCCTTGTTTCTCAGCATCCCTCAGGTACTTGAGGGTTCCAAACTAGGCATGTTTTCCTTGTGTAGGTTCATCAGTGCCAAGCAGAGGACAATAATAACTTCATTTGATCTGCTTTCATGCTCTCCCTAACATAGTCCAATACATGGTTTATCTTATTTGTAATTTGCACTACTGGTTTATATTCTACCTGTAGACCATCACAACTCTATCCCTTCCAGGGGACTTTCCTCATTTCACAACCTGTACTGGTACATGAAGTTATTCTACCCCAGGTTCAGGATGCTAATGTTGTTTATGTTGGTCCAGTTCTCAAGAACGCTTTGAATTAAAGTTTTCCCATTCTTCATGTCAATCACTCCTTCTAATTAGTAATAGCTGCAGATTTACCTGAAGACTTATTATATTTCACCATCCAAGTTGTTAATGGAAATACTGAATAATATGAGTCCTGGTACAAAACCATAGGGTACTTTGCTCATTACCAACTGGAATCCAAATGATTTTACTACCCTTTTACTGTGGTGGTAAAGTCAATTTTCAAGGCATCTAAGAAATTTTTCTTCCAGTCCACACTTCCTCAGCTTCCACAGGGAATCCTTTTGGGGACAATACCCAAAATCATCCTGAAGACCAGGTATCCGTTGCTTTCCTCCTGGCCATTCAACACGCCATCTCATGATAGCAGTCAATCAAGCTAGTCAAGCAAAATTTTTCATTGCAAAGCCTGAGCTAGTTATTCTTGATTGCTTTCATGTGTTTGGAGACGGATTCCAAGGTGACATGCTTTACAATCTTTACAGGGGTTAGTATGGCCTATAATTCCCCAAGTCTTGCTATCACTTTTCTCAAAGATGGGCATACTGTTAGTTGTTTTTAGTTGCAAGGCATCTTCCCTGATAACCAGAGATTTTTTCAGAGACAACAACCTTGCAATCACTGCAGCCAGCTCTTTCAGCGACCTTGGATGAACCTCATCCAGCTCCACTCTTTTTAAACTTCTCTTATGCTTACCCTATTTCTACTGCACTATTGGATTTCCCTCTCTTTACCAAACTGCGTTGGTCCACACAGAGGTGTGAGATCAGGCTTTGCCTGTAAAAACTGAGACAAAAAAGATGAAGTCTACTTCAGCCTTTTCGGTATCATCTCTCACTAGGTTGTCTACCTCATCAAACTCACATTTTTCCTGGACTTTATTCTGCAACTAAGTCTCCTCTCACCACCTTTTATGTCCGTGACTACTTTTAGCTCTGACTAGGTACTGATCTTCACGTTCTTGTCCCTAAATACTAAACAAAAGTACTATAAACATGCTTTTTCAGCTGTTTTCTTTCCACTTCTTGCATGTTCCCTTTGCCTTTTAATTCATCTGGAAGGTTCCTGTTTAGCCAAAAGGAGAACTAGTGAGAGGTATTAGACTGGTCAAGTGGATGCATAAGGCTATACTGGTCCTTGATGTTCCAATCATCACTTTCAGAATTGTCAAGCCGAAATGACAAAGGATTTCCATAAGCTGATGGGCAAAAAGGATTCCTGTGGTTTTGTGGTGCTTTTCTGTAAGCTGTCTGCTAATGAAACATGAAAAGTAAAATGGGAAACAGTGCCACATAACTGAAAAGTCCAAGTTCTGGAAGGGACCCACTGGATCTTTTTGTCTTCTTTTCTGAGTCAGTGTTAGAGAACTTCTCTCTGCTGGGCGGGGGGGGGGGAATTTTTAAACCTTTGACTTCTTGCCCTCTTAAGTTTCTTTATTTTTCCTAGATTTTGCTGTCAAGCTTAAGATCGGCTATATAGCAGTAAGTTCTACCATTGACCGAAAACATAGCACCTGTGGCTTTACCTGCGGAATGGTATTGCAAGTTTTTTCTTGTTTTCATCCCTCTGAGCAGAAATATTTTGTAAAAGGTCTAATATGCATCACATATGGCCAGTACGAAATTTCCCTGAATCCATTGTCACTGAAAAGAGCATTGGGATAAATAAGTCTCTTAGTATAGTAACTTTATGAACTACTTAGATCTACAGTTGTTTTTATCCAGTGATTAATTTTACTTTAATTATTGATAACAGTTTTGAATATTAAAAGGCTATTAACTAGAACATTCTGTTCTCCCAGATTCTTTAAAACATCATTGCCATGTTCATCTTTGACTAGAAAATCAAATAATATTAATACTTTCAAAAATACACAATGCAATTAAAACATGTAGTTTAAAATATTCTGAAGAAATTAGCCCCGTTACTAAACAATAAATGAAAAAAAAATTACAAATTATGTGATTGCTTCAGAATGCATTAAGAACCTCCCTTTCAACACAGGCTTAAAGGAATGAGTCAAGAAATCCTGGAAAAAAATCTCTCATGGCAATAAAGACTAAACCAAAACCACCATGGCTAATCTTTAACATCCTAGGACACTCCTCCTGAATGACTACTGTGTACTACCATATATCAAGTTTTTAATTCACAATGCTGATTTTCTACCTGAGCTAAGTAAAACGAGAATTATATGTGTCCTCTTTTATTTCTGAAAAGTACAAAAGAAAATAGATTTGTCCAATTATTCAATTTTTCTGGAACTAAAGTAAAAAGGGATTGTTCCATTCCTAACTTATTTTCTCTGGATCTGATCTCACAAATGAGATAATCCCAGAGAGGTTTAACTTTGAAGCAAAAGTGAGACATTTGACTTTCCCTGAGTTTGTGAGCCAGGATTACCTAGCAATTAAAGAATTAAGCTAGTAGGCCAGAGACAGTGGTTTTGTTCTTAGCTTTGCAACTAATATATTTTGGTACTCCATTGCAAATAATTGAATCTACTTCTCTTCAGTTTAACCCTTCACATTTAACACTTACACATTTTACAGGTGTATTATGTACATGCTTGCACTTGCAGTTTAGACCATTTTACTTAATGTTTGAATGGAAGCCAGTGTGAAAAGACAGAGTAACAGAATAATATTGCTCTCTACAACTCACTCTGGTGTTGGCAAAACACGTCATAGCCAGGACCCTGTAGCTATTGGGTAACAGTAAATAACTGGAGGTCCTTTTTTAAGTGCTTACATAATTGCACTTGTGATCTGGGGCTATTTTAAATGCAAGGATGAAGTTGTCTGTGATTCACCATGTCCTTTGTGCAAATGAATTGATGCTGTTGTTCCTCATCATTAACCTGGGGAAAATCCCTAAAGGGGGATGAGACCACATTATTCAGGAACTCTCTGAAGTTGGGCAGATCTGGAGCAAAGATGACCTGGAGGAGAGAACATGAAGAAACTGTGTTGAGATCAATAAATTTGCAGAATAGGTGCAGTGTGAGTCCTCATTCCTGTGTCTAACCTTGAACATTCACTTGTGTGCATTTTTTATTTACTATTCACTTTTAAATTTTACTACTTATGTACCATTTTATTTACTATTGTGCCCTCAAACCACTGTGTCCATGAGTAGTACTACAACAGTTACTAAAACTTTTAGGTTCAGCCTTCCCATGTTATATTTTCCCTTCACTGGACAGAATTTGGAATTTGAAAAATGAAGACCATTTTCAATCCCAAGAGCTCTGGGCTTCATCTGTGTGTGATTACCTTTCCAGAACCAGTTCTATCTTCCTTCTAAATCTGCAGCCCTACTGGTGCAGTAGCAAAAGGTTCACCTTCCCTCCACACCATCAGTGCTTACTCTCAACTCCCACTTTCCCATCACCAGCTAGGCTATGAATCAGTTTAACTCTTCCTCCCTTCTAAATATACCTTTTTTGTCACGAAATGCATGAAAGATAATCTTTACCTCATCTTCTGGCAATGCTTAAAGAGTTCAGTAATGTCTGGGCTTCCCCTCTTACTACTCTCAGCAGAAATATAAAGGAAGATTCAGTCCCTGCCTGGAAGATCTTCTAATCTAATATGTGTTGGGAAACAACATGTTTGTGTTAAATGAGAAGGCATAACAGAGGAAAGTTTCCCCTTCCTCTTCATGTTGGGGAGAGAATGGGAGAAATATTTCACCTTCACAAAAGTAATAGCTGATCTTCTTCCTTGATAGTCAGAGCCAGGCCAACCGTTTCCCAGTATTAATATACTCAACTGCTTCTTATTTGGTTCTACTCTTTCATGATAATTCCTACGTTATAACCACTGATAAGCAGCAAACTCTGCAGTATACCAAGATTTCAGTTTTGTCACAACCTAAAATACATAGAAAAGAGGAGGAAGGATAACAAGTACTGCAATGACCCACCTACAGTGAGGAGGAGAGACTGCTTTAGTGTGGCTGTTCCAAAAATATTCCAGCATGTTGTCTCATTATTTATTTATAATAACCCTAAAAGATTAATGTTTATTTTATCTTTACCCAAAAGAAGTAAAATTACAGTGTCATATGAGTTGTGTCGTACAAGTTAGTGTCTATGACACAATTGCATGTGAGTTTCTTTGTTGAATGAACAACATGACCAGGTACCTGAAAATGAGATATTTTCTTGAATTCTAAGGGGCATAAACAAAGGGAGCTTAAATATTAGTTAAAAACTTGTATGTAAATTCTCCAGGAAGTAGTGAATTGTGTAATTGGAAAAGTCAATCTTACACAAGATTATGAAATAGTCAAATGCTTACCTTTCCCAAGTTTTTTCTATCAAAAAGATAGATTCTGTCATCTCAGTTGTCAGTGAGCAATATCTTCCACCACATTCAAAACATTTTCTAAAGAAAATGCAGATTCAGGAGCATTTAAAACATTAAATCTCATACTTCCAAAAAATACGAAAATGAAAAAGAAGGTAGATGACTATTTTTTATGGTACAGATGATTAGAGATACGTTAGACTGGCAATGTTTCTACTGTGAGTTTAGCATGAAAGGTACCATAAAAATTCTCAGGTTAGTCTCCTTCCCTGCACACATACACATATGAATCAAATAAATAGGCTTAAAAACATATGATTTAGGAAAATGTGTTTGGGCTTCTTTAGCTTCTAGCTGTTGAGCCTATAAAAAGGATCTATATAACTAACACCAGTTTAAGTAACTTTAATGTTGATCTTAATATGATTATTACTAATAACATCATGAATTGTTAAAATCAGTTACACTGAAAGCAACGGTATCTCTTTATTCTGTAATCTGGTCAAAATGATTGTGTGTAAAACAAAGCTACTGGGAAATGCATTGGTTTTCTCATCCTTGAAAATTCTGAAAGATTAAAAGGTTTTGAGTACTTTTAGATACCTCATTGAACACCTGCCCTATTAGAGCAAACTACAAATTATAAGACTTTAAGTATGCTAGATTGCTTATACATTTTGATTAGAGTCACCGAATTTGTTAAGGATTCTCCCCGTGCTTGAACTCACTGCCAGGTAAAGTTAGTGCGGCTCCGAGCTGTTGTGCCAGAGCAAGGCCTGGGGATGGACAGCAGTAACTGCAAATGCAAATGGGCTATATAGTTAAAGAGAGAGAGAAAAAAAATAAACAAACATTGAGAAGTGGGAGTTTGGGGAAAAGACAACTGAACCTAAGGAGGTGAGTAGAAGACTGAAGCCCAGGGACGTAAGACTAAACCATGTTCCACATGGAAACTAAGGTTAAAAGACTTTTTGACTCAGTCTTGAATAATAAGACCAGCTGTTCTCCGGGTACCCAGTCAGGAAGACAGGGTTGGGGAGCAGAATGGAGCCCCCATAATCCAAAGGGAAATGGTTAGCGACTTCCTACACCACTTAGACACACAAAAGTCTATGGGGCTGGATGGGATCCACCCAAGGGTACTGAGGGAGCTGGTAGAACTGCCTACCAAGCTACTTTCAATTATTTATCAGCAGTCCTGGCTAACCGAGGAGGTTAGCGAATGTTGACTGGAGGTTAACAAATGTGACGCCCATCTACAAGAAGGGTCGAAAGGAAGATCTGGAGAACTATGGGCATGTCAGCTTGACGTCGGTGCTCGAGAAGATTATGGAGCAGATCACCTTGAGTGCCATCATGTGGCACGCACAGGACAACCAGGCGATGAGGCCCGGTCAGCATGGGTTTATGAAAGGCAAGTCCTGCTTGACAAACCTGATCTCCTTCTATGACAAGGTGATCCACTTTGCAGTTGAGGGAAAGGCTGTGGACGTTGTCTACCTAGACTTTAGTAAAACCTTTGACACCATTTCCCACAACATTCTCCTGAAGAAATTGGCTGTTCATGGCTTGGATGGGTGTACACTTCGCTGGGTAAAAAAAACGGCTAGATGGCCAAGTCTAAAGAGTTGCGGTGAATGGAATTAAATCCAGTTAGCGGCCAGTCACAAGTAGTGTTCTCTAGGACTCAATATTGGGTCCAGTTTTATTTAATATCTTCATCAATGACCTGGACAAGGGGATTGACTGCACTCTCAGTCAGTTTGCAGACAACATCAAGGTGGATGGGAGTGTTGATCTGCTTGAGGGTAGGAAGGCTCTGTAGAGGGATCTGGACAACCTAGGCCAATTGTATGAAGTTCAGCAAGGCTCAGTGCCAGGTCCTGCACTTGGGTCACAACAACCTCAAGCAATGCTACAGGCTTGGGGAAGAGGGGCTGGAAAGTTGCCTGGCAGAAAAAGACCTGGGGGTACTGAT
>NW_009599933.1:20926-24538 GCF_000690535.1 Cariama cristata
TAAGCCGGCAGTGTGTCCAGGTGGCCAAGAAGGCCAATGGCATCCTGGCCTGTATCAGAAATAGTGTGGCCAGCAGGACTACAGAAGTGATTGTCCCCCTGTACTCAGCACTGGTGAGGCTGCACCTTGAGTACTGTGCCCAGTTCTGGGCCCATCGCTACAAGAAAGACCTTGAGGTGCTGAAGCGAGTCCAGAGAAGGGCAACGAAGGTGGTGAAGGGTCTGGAGCACAAGTCTGATGGGGAGGAGCTGAGGGACTGACATATGTCAGTCTGACATATCCCTTCATTTTACAAATTGGGAGAAGTAGAAGAGAAAAAAGCATTAATTAATGGCTGTAGGACATAATTACAGAAAAATAAAATAAATTAATTGTAATAAAGATTTAGAAAAAAAATCTGGACTCCTAGGTAAACAATACACATTTTTATTGCATTCCATTTCCCACAAACACTATTTATATAACAAAATCAAGATGAAAGAAGCTGTGTTTAAATAACATTAAATTTTTTCATGCACATTGATAAAAAGCCAGGAAATTCAAAGTTAAGGTTGACATTCCAACCTTAATACATGCCCTGTTCACAATCCTTCCCACTCTTAAGGTTATGATTAAGGAAAAAAGTATCTCTCATAAAATTTTGCAAGTATGATGAATCACATCACACCCTAACCACAGCTGTTCATTTCATTTGTCTATAATTTACCTTTTCTTCATCATTTGGTTCTGTATGGGGAAATATCAACAGTTACTTCTTTAAACTCTTCAAATGGTGTGTAATACAGCTGTAAATAGAAATGAATTGCATTTTACTGGCAGAACGTATCTAGTTTTATTAGGTTTTGCCCAAAATACTGAGTTTTGCTAATGATTTCCTATGTCAGGGAACAATGATGTTACTGAATGTCACATTTTTGTCAGGGAGCGCCAAGCTGTGAAAACTGATCTTTGTAAGGAGGTGCTTGTATTCAAATTGGAGTCCTATTAAAGACAGGCTGTAACACAGGAGTGCATTCATACAGTCAGATGCACACAGGATCAGTGCCTGAAATTACTTCTGGGGCCAGACTGCTATGCTTTGGCTTCACTGGGTATACTCTGGTTTTAAGAGTAGAACTGGTCCCTATGCTGGACTTAACCTGCTTTGTGAGCAGAAGGTACTCACATATGTCATCAACATAAGGAATAAAGTTAGTTCTTACAGTGCCTATGGAGGTAAAATATTTGGGAAAAAAAAAGGTTGCAGAGAATTCTTACAGACTCAAATTCTAGTCACTGCACCCAAAGATATCCAGTTGTGTTTGCCCATGTACTCTGGATATGTATCTTACGGGATTTTTTTTAGTGTTTATTCATAAACTGCTAATTCTAAAGCCAAGGTTCATCCCACAGGACTGAAGTTATCTGAGCAAGAAGCTAGTATCCCCAGGCTCCTTAGACAGTTCATCAGGGGAGACAGACTTCAAGTTGACTGTGGAGTCCACTGCAGGTGCTCACGTCTCTGCAAAAGAGTGTGTCCATGATAACTTGGTACTTGGATAACAGCCAGTGGTTAGATAATATGAGCCCATTTCTAGTATCCATTTTATTTTTCTTAAGTGATGGAGTCAATCAATTCTTTCTGCATGTGAGACCTGCAGAAGTCAAAGTGAGGTAACCTTGTCCTCATCTCCATACGCTTCACCTATCTCCAACACATCAAAGATTTTCCCAGCTGTTTCAACCATCAAGGCACTACTTCCCCTGGTCTACATTAGCTTTGACTTTGACTTCAGCAGCCTCCTCCTTTCTGGTTTCGTTGCAAGCCACTTGAACTAGTACTGACCAATTCATCTGATGCTTTTTGTTTGACCTCCTTCAGATTCATAACTGACAGAGACATAAACTCTTTGAACATAAACTCTATTACAGTTCAATGTTCCCTACCTATATAATCTCACAGTGCATTGTGACATTAGAGGTCTCCTTTACCCTTTCAGTGACACCACATTCAATCACATTTTGCTCTGCTTTCATCTGAATACTACTACATTCATCTGGTATCAAAATAACCAGTCTTCAGCTAGTTTTGCTTAAATACTTACTTTTTTTATTAATTCATCAGTGGTGCCCATAGGGCCTTCCTCTCCACCACTGAAAGAGGAAGTGTCAAGATAAGATATTGTCCAAACTCTGTCCGTTCCCTTGCAGATTCGCCCCCTTTCCACACATATATACTGCACTGATCTCATCTGGTCTGTCAGGAATGCAAACTGTGAAGTCAACAGGACAAGAACTGCCCTGTGTTTTGGGGTAATAAGGTCCTGATCCATGGACATTACTGTAATTTTAAGGTTTAACAAGAAGATCAGACAGCTGCAGTGTCAGTAAGTTGAGAGAGACAGCATTAGTCGGCTACACACTACATCTGTTTTTGTTATTCAGGCCAGTTTGAGAATGCTAGTAACTCTCTGACTATTAATGAATCAATTAAAGGAGAGAATATTTTTCCCATTTTAGAAGAAAAGTGTGTAGATTTTTTTTTCAGTTGTGTACCTAACTTTTTGTGGTTTCTAGAGTAGACAGTAACTTTCAGCTCCTTGCTTACCAAGTCATATCTGATGGACAGTGTGCCCTTATTTCAGCATCCCAGGGTCACCGCTGACTTCCAGTGAATTTTCTAGTAGACTATAGGTCACTGTTAAAATCTATAACATCTCAATCGGTAATGATAAGTCATCTGTCTTTTCCTGTGTGATAATGTGGAAATTTATCAGCACAGGGACCCAGCACACAGGGTTATAAAAGGAGTAAAGCTATTTCCATGGAAATGCATTAAATTAAAATGCGTGTTGCCTTTGCTCCTGCTAGTACAAAGGATATTGGATTTGTTATATGCAGAGGCTTGTTAAGAGACGTTGATTTTCAAAATTGTTAACAACTGAAACATAATCAAGGCCGGGCAGAAGAGCATGTATATGCTTTTTCTGATAGGGCTAATAGATTAGAAAAGCTGTTGTGGTTTGGGTTTTAAACCCAAACCCTACATGAGCATCAAGAATCATATCATAGATATTTCTGAATGAAATAATTACAGAAATAGCTGCAGAGTGGCTTGAAGATTTAGCCATCAGTGCCCAGCATCTGTAAGCATCTTGTGAGCGAATTTTTTATGGTAAACAAGTGAAATGAAAAGGTAGGATAAGAGGTGGGTGAAGGAAAGTAAACAATCATAGAGCAAACTGTATCCTTAGTTAAAACAAATTTAGAACACACGTTTAAGTACCTAATCTGGTCTGAGAATATTTCAGAGTATAAAGCAGCCTCCCGTGAGAGCTTGTCCTGCTTCCCCTACATTGTTGCACTGTCTATGCACTGAAAACCTGCCCCCTGCAACACTGGATATTCATTATGTGTTTTCTCAGCTCTGTACTTTCCCCAATGTGATAAAAATCACCAAATACGAAAAATATGTTCAAAAACATACATCAAATCACAGTTCACTGAGCTTATTATACATAATTTAAACTAGTTAATATAAGAGTAAAATCAATATTTTAGTAAAAATAAGGGGGGGGGGGGGGGACAGGAAAAAAAGGAGACATAAAAAAAAAAAAAAAAACAACGCAAACA
>NW_009599933.1:24569-25572 GCF_000690535.1 Cariama cristata
GAAAAAAAAGTACCCCTAAAAAAAAAAAAAAAATCCGTTAGACAGGAGGATTCACCTTGGCTACAAGTCTTCATTTTCTGCTAGGACCTCCCAGTCCTGGCTTTAGTGCTTCCTTTAAGGGATCAGTGACATGCACACCCTGCATTAATCTTTTCTGGTTTATGTTATATCGCTCTGTGGTGCAATACTGACTGAACAACATTCTCCCTTTACTTTCTTGCAATATAAAACGCTTCTGGTTCCGGTTGTCTTTGTAGTTTGTGTCCTGCGAAAATCTGAAACTGGAGATGTGGGCAAGTTTCTTTCTGAGGAGCCCGCGGTGAAGGGCTGCTCTAGTCTTCTAAACGCCGGTTTCCCACACGACAGTAAATTCATCTGAAGACCAACACAGAGCTGACGAATTCACATTTCTCCATTCATTTCTTTCATTATCTGACGTATTTGTATTTCCCCGATAATTTTGCACCCTGTGGCGACACATAGTTGCTGGCATTTGTCCTCAATTTATACGTCTTTAAACGAAATACTTGCCATCTCGTCTAAAATGGGCTCAAATAAGTTACATTCCTTTGCAGATCGATCATAAACATTTGATCTTTCGTCCACCGAGCTTTTTTGTATGACACTTAACATTTAGAGCTCTTCAACTTACTGTTGCTTTTGGATGCTCCCTAGCCAACACTTAACACATGTTTTACAGCTCCTCTTTGCCTTATTAGTTCATTCACCAGGTGTTTTAATGAATGACATTTGTCGTAAATAAGCATTCTCTGAGCGACTCTCTCCCTGCTCTCTAAGAAACCTCTTAGCGCTAGTAGGAATAAAAACCGTCTCCGTGCTCTTCGCTCTTTATTTAGCCTTAGGCATGCCGTTAACTCATTAAAGCAGGCACGACGACGCCGGTCACTTGCCGCGGCAGTGGCGGTGGCAGCGGTGCGGTAGGATGGGGAGAGGTTGGGTGTCGGCCCGGAGGAAGGGTGCGGAGGGAAGATCTCCCCTTTCT
>NW_009599934.1:0-18441 GCF_000690535.1 Cariama cristata
GCCGCAGTCGGTAGGAGGCGCCGCGGTGCTGAGGAGGGGCGGAGGCGGGTAGGAGGCTGCGCGGCCGACATCTTGGGGCCGGTGCCCCCGCCGACGTGAGGCAAAGTGCGGCATCCCACGCGGAGAGCAAGCGGACAGAGGTTTTGCGTGGGAATCCGTGGAATGTTCCCCGCTGGGTTTTCTGCCAGGGGGTGCGATGTGTGTAAGGAAAGGACTTTTCGCCTTGCCCGGCCTGTCCTCTGGACAGCTGGCCCGGTGTCAGTGGCTTCCCAGAGCAGAGACTGTGACCTCCTTCAGCTTGCTGAGCAATTGTAGCCCTTTCCAGAAGAACAAAAGCAGCTTTAATATTCATCCGAGTGCTGCTTTGGGAGATAAAATCTGATCATTTCAAAGCCTATTTAAATAACATAACTGTTTCCTGTTGTTAGGATTTGCTGCACGAATTTAGCCCTTAATTAAAATTCTAGCGCAGATTTTGGCAGCTGGAAATAGAACAGTGCAATTAGGAACGCTCCAAATATAGCACCAGCTTTTTTTTTCCACACTACCCTAGCATCTACTTGGAGTGGGAATGGCCTCATCTTTTTACTTGTGTCTTGATACTCCAAAAAATTAGTGCTACAGGATGTAATTGAGAGCCATTGAATACATACAGTTGATGCCAGCTGAAAGTCAACCAGCCAGCGGAAGAAAAAGGCTTCTCTCTTACCCCGATCAACAGTTCCTCTGCTGGAAGCAGAATTCAGGTCAACCTACAAAACAAATAAAGAAGCAAATCATCCTTCCCTTGTTCCTGCAACTAGAGAAGAAACCAAACCTGAAAAGATGTGGATTTTTTTTTTTTTAATTTTAAAAGCAGGGTGGATTCACCTTTTTTTTTTTTTTTTTTAGTTTAAGTCTCTAAACAATCTCTTGACAGGGTTGGGTTTTTTTTGCAGGGAGAAGGGATTAAGTTTCTTGGAGGAAGCTAAAGGGACTAGATTTTTTTTGTTGCCTCTTGTATAGGCCTTTCAGCAGAGAGAGTGCACTATATGAAGGGACAATGCAATGTAAAATTAAGCTAAGTGATTACGAACATTCAGCACTTACAATGTCAGATATGTGCCCTGTCTGTACAAAGCTTGTGTCCTGATACAGTTACATTAGTTTATAACAAATGGTCTCCAGATGTAGCCTCTTCCAGGAAACTCAATTTCTTTATACTGTACATATGCACATGTGGAGTTTCAATGATACATGACAGAAGTTTCTTGAGCCAACATGGTTAAAACAGTAAGTAAACCCCATAGAGGTAAAAGGAGATCAGTGCTTATCTCCGTAATTACAATCTTGACATCATGAGGGCAGGTTGGAGGGAAAAGCGTGTTAACAAGCCTCACTGCTGTTCTTAGGTCTATAACCACATGAGCTAGGAAATTAGTTTGAACTAAGTCATGGGCAGTTACAGTTTTACCTGTGATGGATTTCATTCTAAGAGCTGGTCTAGTCACAACAATTTCAAAGAGATTAGCCATGAGAGAACATTACTGTCTCTATAAAATTTATATCAATAGAAAAAAGTAGTAGTATTAACTCCGAGATTCTTGAGATTTGTTTTCCTCATGCAGTGACTAGAGTGAACATTGTGCCTTCCTGACAGCACCACCATTTTGTAACTGCATCTTTTATTTTCTTGTTTTATTATTATTCCCAGGAAATCCACATAGAATCTAATCAGTTATTTTTAATCACCACTTTTCATCTATGCAGTAAAGAATTTGTTATTAAACAAGCCCCCGCTTTCCCTAGGGTAAATTAGTCTCTGAAGGTGGCCTGGAAACTCTACAAAAATGCCGGCTTTGCCATCTGGTGGACATCCAGAAGAACAGCAAGTAGCCTTCCACCGGGAGAGACAGCTGGCTTTGTTTCCCCAAGTGCGATATCACCGCAAATAGGGAGCGCTGGTCCAAAAACATTAGGCGAGGCATCTGATGTCGATGTAGTAATTAAAGCAGGCAGGGAAAGGTGAGAGAACAAAAGTCATAAAACCCTGTTATTTGCAACATATGGGCATCATTAAAAAAAAGGTTGAAAGGTAATTAAAGAAGCTGTAATGACAATAAATTGCATTTATCTTGTAATAAAAATTTAGATGTCAGTTTCTCCTGTATCATTCTTTCAGTCTCATTCCCAGGTCTCTTCTCTGTTCTTTCCAGTTCTTCATCTGTCCCTCCCAGAATCTCCCCTACCCAAATCTGCCCCTTTTTTCCATTGCCCCATCTGTTCTTTCCTAAATACTTCTACCCCTTTGGCATCTCCTCTCCATCCTTTCTTTTGCTTTGACACTCTGTTTCATCTCCTACATTTTTCTAACTTTGCTTCCTACAGATTTGTCATAAGCCCCACGTTCCCTGAAATTTCACCTGGAGCTTTCTGTTCACATTTTTTATAACCTCATCTCCTTGCTCCCAGTTACCCGCTGAGTAAGAGGCAACGCATGTTTCTGAGCTCTCCATGTTGCTTCCCCAATACCAGGCCAAGTGCCAAAGATGACTGTTACCATTCCTGAAACCTTTGCCTGCTGGGGTCACTAATACAGTTTATTTTCTGTAACCCATTGCCTATTTTTATGAAAATTCTAAGAGCTTAATATCTCTGAAGCCATTACGTAAAAATTGAATGAAATTGGACAGCAGGTTGGAGATGTGTAGAGACAAACATATACATCCACATAGTGTGGCTGCTTGAAAATTTTCAAATAGGCATTGCCCCTAGGCTGGCTCCAGAATCTGAAAGTGTAATTACCACCTATGCTTTTCTTCCTAAAATCAGAAACTAATGTCTCAGGGCGGGGAGGAGGAGAGAAGGAGAGTAATGCACATGATGCTGTCCTCACTGAAGAACAGTTACGGCAGAATTCCTGCCAGATTAATTTTGTGCTTGTTCAGAAAACCAGAAGGGACACTTCAAAGGTTGAGAAGAGTCTGATGCTATGGGAGGAATGAGGGAACATGAAGCTCGGTGGGATAGCATCTAAATTTTGGTAGGTATTTATTTAGCACTCAGCATTGGGGTCTAACTCTAAAAGTGAAACCTGTCAGATCTACAAAAATGTAAACAGCAGTAATTAGTGTGGTGAGAGGACTACATTCCTACCTCTTTAATAGTGCCCTTTTAGGAAGGTCAAGCCTCCCAGTTCATTTAGGTAAGATACATAATAGAATCCTTCACTTAGGAAGTGAACTTCAAGCTGCTTGTTAGCTGATCACTTTCCCAAGGAAAGCTCACAAGTGAATTCAGTGGTTACATTTAATGCCATTTTTCCTCTCAGTAATGAGTATCTGTCATGATACCGGGGGGAGTTCTCAGAGTCATTTAGACCCTGTTTGTTTATTGTGGCTTACAGAGACAGTGAAGTCACAGGAATGTGTTTTAAAATGTACTCTTAGCTGAACTAAAGCTGGTGCGTAAAAGCAGAGTAACAAATCACAGCTGTGCTTTGTTTAGTTCAGAGATATTAATCTGGCCCTGCAGAGACTGAAGAAAGATCTCACAGCGAACTAGCAAAACAAGTTTGGGGTGAAGTTTTGCAGGTGTTACAAGCATACAAGGATATTGTGGGATGGCTATGCATCACATCACTGGCTTGGGTCTCAGGGAAGATCAGCCCTTTTCACCACGTCCCCATAGGACTTTAGATGCCACACAAAGGTACAATTCTGTTGCAAGGGGAAAAGCATCTTCTGCAAAATGCAGAGCCCAATTCCACCATCATTTCTTACACAGTCTCCAAAGCTGACTTGAAGCAGGCAAGCGTGACAGTGGAGAAGGCCAAAGGGATCCACTGCTCTGTGGATCCAGCCTGTACTAGACTGGATGTGCAGAAAAAGGAAAGGGATGTTGCAAGCTTCAAGCTACAGAAAAGCCCCTGGAGTCCTAGTATGCCGAGGACAGCTTCTCAGGATGTATGTGGCCTTATATAGGTGCTGGACACAGCACCAAACACACAATAACAGAGTACAATGCTAATCTTTTGTTCATGGTACCAGCTCAAGCTTGGTGATGTACAACAGAGCTGAAAAAATAACATGGAAATCCCAGATGGCATTCAGACTGGCTGTAACAAACAGTAATTTCCGCTTCAATGGCATGCAAGGTAGTCTCAGTGCACTGCAAACTTTAATTAATCCTCACAGTCCAGTTGGGATGCATAAGGATTACATCCCTCATCAGGAAGGGTACCCTCCAGCATGAAACATCCCAACTCTGTAACAGCACACAACACCACTACCCAGAAATTTCAGCCAGGATGCAAACTGCACTGAAACTACAAGGGAATTCAATTGGATTGACTAAGGAGAGAAAGAATTAAATACAAACTGAAGCTCAAAATCAGCGTTGCATCCCTCCCGACACCAGGCCATGAAACAGAGATGTTAAACAGCAAGCAACCTATCACCATTGCAACCACCACGTAATTTCATACTCTGGCGTTATAGCTACTGATTGAGCTAGATGAGTATTGGCAAAAGTGTTGTTCAAGCAATTGCGGGGGATTCTAGCAGAAAAGCCGAGAGCACTGCTGAGCAGCTAATAAGTGGCTGTTCTTCAGTCACGCTGCACTCAGAATAGCTTTCCAACAGAGGAAAAGCAAATTCTATTGGCTTCGACACCTGGTTGAGCAACTTAATAAGGACAAAATTGAAAGTTAGAGCTGAATCATTATTTATTTTACAACTACATCTTCATCACACAGTCCATTCCAAAATAGGAGTTATTTCATTTCAAATCAAGCTCGTGCCAGGTTTTTCTGTAGGCTCATTCAGCACAGAGGTGAGGAGAAGGTTCTTTGAAAACAATTTCAGACAGCAGCTGCTTCAGAGGAGAGCAATCTACAATCACAGGAAGATTTTTTCCCTTTTCTCCAGTTCTGCCGTGCTTTTCACAAATTGTATTTCTTAAGTGTGTTTTTAATGCATCAGGAAAATTGCAGTGGTGCAAAGACTGTATTTAGTGTTACTTGAGTAATATGTCGATTTCCAGAAAACACTTCAAAAGAGATGAGCAAACAGTTATGAGAGCAGAATGTCTGTGTCCTGTCCAGGACAGACACAGAAAACAGCTTGTTCCTCTCACTGAAATTACCTTTTATGCATTTGAAAACTAATATTGTTTTACCTCTTAGTTTTCTTTCCTCTGAAGTTCAGCTGTTCAGATGAATGTCCGTCTAAACACAATTCCTTCAATCTCTCCTTGTAAGTATACTTTTACGATGCCTGATAATTATTGTTGTCTTCCTCTGTTTTTTTCCCAATAGAGCCATACCTTCTTTGAGGTATCTAAAATTGGACGCAGCATCCCAGCTGGGGCACAGACAGCTCCAAGGAGAGCTGAAGAATTACTAAATGTTTTGTAGGTAGTAACACTGGCTACAATTGCAGTAAGGGTTTGCTTTTTTACAGCAGCATAATATTGTTTACTTCTGTTCAGCCTATGATCTGTGTTAACATCCAAATCTTTTTCTGTCATGCTGTTACTTAGCTTGTCCTTCCTCGCCTTATGTTTTTGCAGTTCATTATTCTTGCCTAAGCGTGGTGACCTGTTTGTTTTTATTGAGTTGCATCCTCTCAGCTCCTCCTGAAGTTGTTCTACAATGTATACCTGTTATGTTTGATTGGCAAAAATACCTACCCACAATCATTGTGAATAAATCAACATGTTTGTTTATTTAAAAAGAAGCTGCTGTCTTCTTTAGAGAGAGGTCTAGCAGATAAAATCTTCACATCTTTTTTGTTGAATCAGGTTATCCTTTTTTACCAAATTATCTTTCAAATAGGAGAATTCCCTGCTGCCTCATTTTTAAAAAGACAGAATTCAGAAGTCATTATTTGAAAATAAAGACTAAGGCAACTTAGATTTTGGCATTCAAGTCTCACAGAAGGAGGACGTGCAGCATTCTTAGTTGTGATATCCATATTTCTACCTAGTACCTTGCCAGTCTGTGAGTCGATACTGTAGGAATCCTGTTCATGTGCTGTACGATTTTCCATTTATTTGATTCGTTTTTTGTTTGCTCTTCTCTTCTCTTCTCTTCTCTTCTCTTCTCTTCTCTTCTCTTCTCTTCTCTTCTCTTCTCTTCTCTTCTCTTCTTCTTTTTTCTCTTCTTTTTTCTCTTTTCTTCTCTTTTCTTCTCTTTTCCTTTTTCTTTTTTCTTTTTTCTCAGAAAAGAAAAATAAGTAGAAAAATGAAGGAATTGTTTTTGTCTGCTCACCAAATTTCCCCTCACCAAAACAGATAAGACATGGAAGGAGAGAAATGATGAAAGGTAAGAGTGAAATGACACAGGAAGAAGCAACAGCTTCCTTCAAGAAGTTCCAGATATTATTTTAGAGTAATGCTAACAAGCCCAGATTTTTTTCAGATTTCTTCCAAATACTTCATACTCAATTTGTTCGTACATTTCCCATTTGATCTAGTATTTTGTGTAGGCACAGGTAGTGCAAAAGTGAATCTCTGCTCAACATAACGAACATTTCACATTGGTTCGGGTAAGGTACACTATCCCACACTCATAGTAATGGGCAGAAATTCTTTCTCTGCCACTCCATCCCCAGGGAAGCACACATTGCTCTTCTGCTTGCTCAAGTTCATTACAGAAATCTTTGCTTATATGCAGTAAACCACAGTTTTTCTCCTTTGTAATTTAGCTAATTTGTTGCTCCTCCTCGACAAGATATACATGCAAATCAATGTGCTATCTCTCTCCTCTCTCCAACTGCTGTTTTTTACAGAATAAGCACCAATTTCGTGTGTGTGTAAAAGGATTGAAGAGAGAAGGAATTCTGCAAGTTAAATGTCATACTTTCTCCCACTGGGTACTTCAATTTTACAGATATTAGTTTTTATAATTAACAGTGAGTATTATTAGGACTCTACAATAATAGTGGCTTTCAATAGTGATATTTAGCAGGTTCTTTCTCTGGTTGGCTCTCCCTCTGTGTCTTTATATTTGGTGCCTAAGTGTCTGCAAGGAAATCATTATTTTCTGTTAGATGTTTAATCACAAACCTTGCAAGGAAATTTGCTGTTTTCCAAACAGTGCAGAACTAACTTCATTACCACACTGACACGCTAGATACACTTGTCAGCTCTGAAGTCCCATCTTCTTAAGAGTCCCTAGCTTATATTCCCTTTGGAAAAGATTATTTTCAAATACTACAGAAGCCTGATTTATGATTTCCATCTTTCCTCCAGAGCCTTTCTTGCTGAACATGACAGGTTATGCGGAACAGGGTAAGTTGCAGAGAAATACACTTGGTGCCTGCAGTGAAAGGATTCTTATATGTACTGGCTCTGGTTCCTTTGTGGTCAGATCCTCAGCCTCCTTTGAAGTCAGCACCAATGTACAAAGAGGGTCTGGAGCTCTCCCTGCCTTACCTCAGCCTCAGGGAAGTCAACAAGAGCTGCAGGAGTGCAGCATCTCTGAAAATGCAGCGCATTTGGCAACTTCTTAGCAGGTTTCTTCCAACAACCTCAAAGTTGTTAGGGTACTAGAGACAGTGCTGAGGAAAAGCAATTAGATACTGAGTCAGCTGTAGCTTCAGAGTTCTCAAACATCTGGACTGGATGAGTCTACATCTGTAGCTAAGCATTTCAAGCATTTCCTGACTCCTGCTTCTGTTCCCTGATCATTAGGTCTCACCTTATAAAGTGCCACCTTAGTGTTCAGTCACACAAGTATCTGAGTGAAGAAGAACATTTATTTTCTCCCTACAAGGGAGACTTCTAATGAGGTATTGGTCTTGTGTTTAAAGCTAATTGCTTTAAACACAAAAGCAATACTCATCTTGTTAGGCTTGCTGAAGATCTAAGTTCAGTTTCCATAGGCTGTATGATCTCAATAAGTAATTTGATCTCGCCACACTGCCTCTCCGCTCCCAAACAAGGCGATATTAACACACCACTTGTGTGTTACGATTCTGCATGCTCAAGGGCAGGATCTTTGCGTCAATATACATGCATAGAGTGTTTAGCACAAAAGGTCCTTTTGGTCAAGGTCTTCAGCACTTACTGCAATATGTAATGCAATATGTAATACACATACTGTAATTTACAGGAAGAAATTACAAACCTAATATTTAGAGACTGTACTTCATTCATTTCTGTCTTCTGAAAGACTGTAGAAAGACTTGGAAAAATAGAAGTGTGATTTTAAGATACAGGACATGCAGGTAGTGTAATCCCTGGTGCCACATGGGAGCTGCCAACAGGCTCCTTCTTTACAATGAGCAGGCTGGGTTTCCCCTGTGGCCAAAGAATACGTGCAGCACACCACAGGCCTGAACACCAAGCTAAATGTACAGCACAGCACAAGCCTGAACCTTCTCAGGTTAACTGTTCTGTAGATTACTAACTTGTTAGCATACAATGGTCTTCTGGTTAGGATAACTGCAGATATATGTGTGTACATGAATCCTCATGAGACCTCATGGACACTTCAAGTTGTCTGCAAGAATGCACCTGGAAAGAATGATGCCAGAAAAAGTAATTAATCGAATCAAAGAGTGAAAATGAAATAAGGCAGGTAAGACAAGCTAGTTTTCATCATCTTTGTACATGAAGTTTTCAGATCAAGAAAACTGCTGCTGTAAGTGTGGTTTTAACTGAAGTTGTAATAAACTGCAAAGAAAGCAAAAGTTTATATAACATATCTGGGTAACACATATGCTCACATACCTGTTTCAAGTCACTTCTTGCTCGGCTTCCCTTCTGCTGCTTATAGCATTGTGTAGCACTTTCTGGCACATATGGTGTCTTTAACGCAAAGGTGTTGTCACCTGACTGTAATTGTACAGATTTCCCCTCCAGGAATTCAGCCCTACAGCTATATTCAGAACATGAAAAATGTGTGAATTAAAAATATGACTTTGATTTTTTTTGTGATAACCAAGCACTTTTTTTTTCTAAAATAAAGATGGAAAAGACGGAAACATCATAGGATTATATAAGCTTTTGACACACCATTCATAAAGACTGCAAATTGTAGAAAAGACAGTGCTGTATATGTGATTTTTTGCCTCATTCTGCTTCTTTATCCCTGGTTTAAGAGAAAAACCTTATTTTTGTACGACCTGTAAATACTGCTATTGAAACAGTTTATCAAAAACAGAGACAGATTTGTTTTCCCTCTGTGCAGAATTCACCACATTTTTATGTGTTACGTGAGGTAACAATTTTATACTGTAAATACATTTGCAAGCTGTAATACTGCAGTTAGCTCCTACAGAAGCCTCTCAAGTTTTATGTAAGCCACCCTCAGATTTCATGTGTGTTACGCATACAGGACAGCAGCTGAAGCTAGTTGAAAAGATCTGTTGAAAAATGAAGGCAACAAAGCTATCTATCCCATTACAGAGCTATCTTCTGTGACTCTTCTCAGGATGTATTTCTGGAACCCTTTCTTTGTGACCATGTTTCCTTTTTAACTTTGGCCCCACTGAACATTGATTTTTCTCATAGCTTTCCCTGTGGCACTGGGCAACAAGAATTAAGTAACATCAGTCTGACTTTGCACAGCTGCAATTGTCAATGAATTGCCAGGTAATACAGTTCAGACTACCTTGGCACAAAGGTACCCCCCTTACAGGCAGTTCACCTCTCATGATTTATATTATCCAGTAACAATAGTGCCTAAAGGTCTATGTTTAGATTTAGTCCTGATTGTACCAGGTATTTTCTCTGATTAAACCATTTTCATGTGTACACAAACTGTTCTGACTGATGTTGTTGATCCAGGGTAAGATATTCCTCCCCTCAGCCTCTGCCACAACTCCTTCTCTTTTGGCCCCTCCACTTTGCTCTTTCAACTATTTATCTTATAATTCCCTCCTTTAGTCCTGTAAAATTATTATAGTTTAAAACAGACAAACAAACAAACCAATGGTCTCAAGTATGAAAAGAAACACACTATTTAAGATTACTGCCTCATTATTCACTTGGGGAACCAAGATGCCGAGATTAAGTGACTTGCCAGAGGAAAAGGAAGAAGGATGCAGGAAGAAAATGTAGCTCCTCTGAGTCACAGTTCAACATCTTAAATAGAAACCTTCTTTGTTCTGACTTCACCTTACCTCTGAGCATTGCCCAGTCTCTTTATGCTCAAACTTTCCTCTTCTAGACTGTCTCTCTTCTGATTTCAAAGGGTGACTTGTCACACAGGACAGACACGGAGGAGATTAAAGGGTTGTTCTAGGCTTTTAATCTCTGGAATTCTTCTCCACCGCCACTGCTACAAGCTACAGTGAAAATGATGTCCTGGAATCACAGCTTTCCCTTCACCATCTAAGATTTTTTTCCCTGTATCATATTTGTTCAGTGTACTGTTTGTTTGCTAGCTCCTGCCTGGCAAGCTTCATCTTACCTGCTTTGTGCATAAATGTCAGGGATAATTCTGAAGGCTCAGCATGATTACCAGTTGGCCAGCTGCCATGTTAGTCTTTAGGATTTAACTTTCTATCCACAAAACGGCATGTATTTATTTATTTGTGTTTAAAAAGTTCCTGTGCCTATTGTCTCTAGATGCACAAACAAAAGGTTTTAGCCAAATGTCAATATGCAGTGCCTGAATTAATGTCCACTAATGAAAACTCTTCTTAACCAACCTCAACTAACATACTAAACCCTCCCACATCTATAAATTCCTCCATGCTCTTCCTCAACATCTGGAGAAAAGGTATAGTCTGCAATCTGAACCATAGGTGGAAAAACTGAGAAGCCGGCAGTCTAGTAGGGAAGAGGATTCCAGGGTCAAGTACTGCACATTGCCCACTTTCAGTCAGATCAGCACAAACTGCAATTTTTTTGTCTCCTTTGCCTGAGGCAGTGAGTTCTCTGTTGGGTTTTTACTACGTGCAGCTATCTACTATAAAATGTATTCACAGTTAACAATCTATCTAATTTAAAAAAAAACAAAACCAAACCCAACTATGCTCAAACCCCTAAAGTTTACTTGATTTCTAAAAAAACCCTCATGTATTAATGCACAGAAGGGGTGTCGTCATTTAACCCTGGTAGGCAGCTCAGCACCACACAGCTGCTCGCTCACTTCCCCCCCAGCATGATTAGGGGTAGAATGAGAAGGTTAAAAGTGGGAAAACTTCTGCATTGAGATAAAGAGAGTTTAATAATTTTTTAAAAAAGAGGGGGGTGTGGAAGTACAAACAACAAAGAGAGGGGAAAAAACTCACAACAAGACCAAACCAAGAAAAACAAGTGATGCAAAAGAAAACACTTGCTCACCACCAACTGACGGATGCCCAGCCAGTCCCTGAGCAATGGCAGCCCATGCCAACCCATACCCCCCCAGTTTTATTGCTGAGCATGACGTCGTATGGTACAGAATATCCCTTGGGTCAGTTGGGGTCAGCTGTCCCAGCTGTGTCCCCTCCCAGCTCCTTGTGCCCCCCCAGCCTCCTCGCTGGTGGGGCGGGGTGAGGAGCAGAAAAGGCCTTGACGCTGGGTAAGCCCTGCTCAGCAACAACTAAAACATCCCTGTGTTATCAATGCTGTTTTAATCACAAATCCAAAATGTAACACCATACAAGCTACTGTGAAGAAATTTTACTCCATCATAGCCAAAACCAGTACAAGGGGAGATTACTAAATTGGCGTGGACAGCTCTGCAGAACCTTTATAACTATTCTTAAAAAGGCAGTACTCCTTCATTTTTAAAAACGAAGTACAGGTACAAGATTTGCACCAGTATATCAAATATACTGCCACGAGACAACAGTGGCAGTATGTTGTTGCTGATAAAATAGTAACTGAGTAAGATATTCCAATGTAACAGAAGAAATTTGGGATTTTAAGCAAAGGGAGGGAGTCCTCCAGAAGTTTGGCTTCAGCAGACTTATGCAGTAAGGAGAAGCATGCCCAGGATTTCTTCTCATTCACTACTGCCAAAAGTGCAGCTTCCTCACCTAATTCTTCAAGTTGTCCTTTCATCTGCACAATGCAATTCCTCTGAACTTCGTTGAACTTGTGAAGTGCTTCTAATATGTTCCTTAACTGGTGGGCTCAGAGCTTTTCTTGCTCATACAGTTTCTCAATTCCAGTCTGATTTGCAAGCATTTCAAATGTCTCTCATTTCCAAACATATTCCTCACTTCTAATATATCTATCTTTTGATACATTTTATTATCCCAGTATGGAGAAATCTGGCAGGACACTTCCACGATATCTGCCTTCAGTTGTTCATTGATTTCATCCAAATTTTTATTCTGCAGTTCTAATTGTTTGATTTTGTTTTCTTTGTCTTTCAGTGTGTCCTTGGCATCATCCACTTCTCTGTGTAGGTCTTCTACTAATGTCCTCAAACAGCTTGCACTGGCCTGCAGCTGCCTGTACCCATCCTTCAAATCTCCACTTTCTTTCAGTAAATTCTGATTTTCAATATCCAGCTCTGCTACTCTTTCTCTGAGGTGCCATCTTTGATTTTGTAAGTTTTCATTAGTCAAAGATAGTTTATTAATCAGAGGGGTTTTCATGTTGGAGGGAGAAAACATGGCCAAGGTGGCAGGATGCTGCTGTGCTCTGAAAGCTTCCAGCCTGCCCAAGCGTGACATAGCGTGGATGTCACAATCCCGTGATTCCTAACTGCCTGCTCTCACTGGGCAGCCGTGGCTTGCAAGATGTTGTGATAAAAAATATTAGAAGGTGTTATTAAGAAAATTAAGAGCTTTAGGGTAAAATGCCTTCATCAGAAATTAGTTAAGAGTTAAACAGTGAGCAGAATATATAATTTTTCAAAACAGCTAAGAATTAACAGAGAGTGTTGAAAGGCACTATGCTAGGACTGATGCTTTTGGTGTATTTACTGAGTAAATGTTCAGAGAACTGTTATGAACAGTGAAGTGACCCCATTTTCAGGTGACATGGCATTCTGTAGTATCGTGAAAACTAGGAAATGTAAAAGGCACATAGACAGATGATGTAATGATAAGCACGTTTTTGATAGATAAGAAATACTGCATGTTAGAGCAATTCTAGCTGAATTCTACACCAGATTCTTAAATAACGGTAACAATTTAGGAGGCAAATGTGGAAATCATGGTGGGTAGATCAATAAAACAACAATCCTGGGGAGGGCATTCTTGCAGCAGAGGTCCTCCACTCCTCTCTCCTTGGCTTTCCCACCCATGTCCTGCTCCTATCCATGGCAATTCTCCTCCTTCGTTTTTCTCCAGCCTGAGCCTGTGGTCATGTACTCTTCTCTCGGCTGGCGGCATATTTTATCAGTCTCTCTACTGTGACTATCTTAAAGTTAAGGAGCAGTCTAGAATAGCTGTATATAGCTCTGAGTGTCATTGCTATTCTCACTCTAGTCCTGTCCTCATGTACTCCAATACCAGGACAAGCAAAGTGGGCTCTATAGGGCTGTCCACCCTATTCTCCAGTGGAGACCTGTGGCACGTTTAGAGCATCCATGTGTTGGAATAATTAATGAGGTTTCCCAATCCAGCTCATCAACCTTCAAAATTTCTCCAGTGTGTCTGTCAGTAGTTCTTTTGCTTTGCTAATGAGTGTCCTTTCTGGGGCAGAGGCCTCAGCTTCCATTAACTAGGCACACTTTCACACCAAATCCTTACTGTGGTGCATTGTGCCTCTCCCAGCACTCAGCCGTACTGCTCCCGTTTGACATGACTTGTAACAGGCTGTGTACATCCCTATGCCAAACATCTCATTCTTCATTCTCAATGGCTGAAGTACACCAGTGACACCAAAGATACTGTTTTTGTCACAGTCTGTGACTATGGAAAAAGAAAGGAGAAGGAAAAGCAGGCATTCATGAGATGGAGCCTGCACATACAGGAGGATTTTATTCAGCTGCAATATACCTTTTTGTCTGAGTGAATTTTGGTGAGCTGTACTAATACCAAGCTTTTTGCCTCCCTCTCTTTTCTTCCACTTGTTGGCAATGTGTCTCCCTCTTGTTTGAAACCAATTAGCGGGTGTATGGCACTGCAGAACCAGCAACATGACTTTCCTAAGGATCCTCACTGTCTCTGCTGATTCTCTTTCACTACTGTCACATAATCCCCTCCTTCTGGATGACTTATTCTTCCATTTTATGCTGTTCTAGCATGAAATTACAAAGCCCCATGCTGCAAATTAGATTTCTGTAGGGATATCAGGTGTATCAAGAAAGGCAATTCAAAGTGGCCTCAAAAACCTGCCCTTTTAAAATGTCTCTTGAATGGGAGCATTCACTAATCTTGTAGGGAAAAAAAAGGGCAAGAAAAGGCAATAGGAGCAAGAAAGATTGTGTGGTATGTTTTGCATTGTAAAGTTTGAGCTTGTTAGCCTCATTTTCAGTGCACGAAGTCCTTACTGTTTTGCGTAAGTTTGGGACATGCAGCAGGTCTGCGTGTAGAGCAACTCACTTCTATTAAAATCTCTTTGAACAATGTCTCTTTAAAACACATTTCACTGAGAAGCAAAAAGGGTGAAGGAAGAGAGAAGGAAATTCAGAAATGTGCAATTAATTTCTACGGAAGGAAAACCTTGTTAGGAGGACATGAGGTTATGTCCCAACTTATTTTAACCCATACAGGATTTGTTCGTCACAGCTAACGTTCACTAAAGCGGCACTCCACCAGCTGCACAAAACCCAAGGGAGACTAAGAAGAGTGATAATCACTGAAAAACCCTGCTGATGACTCCTCATGTGGCTTCAGGCTGCCTCTTGAAGACTCAGTGTGGCTATTTCAGAAGGGCAGCCTCCCTGCTTGTGTTGTATATTGATGCAGGACAGAAAGACAAACTCCTGTAGACAATAGTGTGGGAATACGACAATTTGAGTAGGATAAAAAAGTTCAGTCTTCCAAACCAAAAGAAAGTACTCCTTTGACCACAGTGGCTTGTCATGAAACTGGAAGAGAAATATCTACATTCAGCATCAATTCATCTATTGGTATTACTAGAACAGAAGTCCAAAATTCTAATTTTCTATTTTAGAAGAAGTTGAAAAGCCGGAGAGTTACACCAGAGCCAAACTGGACCTGCTGCATTTAAGGGAGTATTCAGAAGGTTTGGGGGGAGGGAGAAATAAAATGCACAAAAGAAAAATGCCGTGCTGAATAACATGGAAATACTCAACAATAGGTGAAATCGTAAAGTCCTTATATATTTTGAACTCATTCCTTACTGAACAAAATGACTGTTTATGTCTAAAGGAAGTTGGTGAAGGAAGGAAACAAAGTTTCGGCCCTAAGTTAATTTCATGCTCCCCTTGCTTTGGACTGATAAGCACCAAATTAACTTTGTGCTAATCAAGAGGTTAGAAAACATTATAGAGATGGATGATTTCTGCTGATTATGGTAAAAAAAAAGTATTTATGACATTCAGACAATACAGCAGTGCATTTCTCCTAAAATAATTAGTTTTATAATATTTCAAACTTTCCACGCACAAAAGTAGAAAGTCTTGAGAAGCCTTTTCTTTCTCTCTTCTCTCCAGACCCCTGTCTCCGCTACCCCCCTCCCCACTACTTCACCACTTCCATTCACAGAACAGCAGGAGGGAGAATCAAACAGAATATCATGTTGTTCTGTTTTCCCTTTTATCATATTCAATACTTGACCCAAGCAATCAGGAAGCAATTAAAAGCTTCTGTTTCAACTCCCCATCCTGTTCAAATCCTTGCTCTCGTTTTGTTTGTCTGAAACTTTGCTCTTTTAAAAGCTTGCCAGTGTGTGTGAATGTGTGTGTGTGAGTATGTGTACTTACAGACATATGTATGCCCTTGTTCTTTCAGTCAAGTGATATTACAAAATGCCTTTTCATTTCTAACAGGGTTCAGTCATCTTTGTAATAAACATGTCCTTTAACAAAATTCTCAACCTTAATGCTTTTCAAAATGTCTCTAATGATTTCTAATTTACTGACATTTTCCCTGAGCCCCTCATCAATTTAACTATTCAAATTGCTAACACTGTTAATAATTCCTCTGTCTCCAGAAGACCCACTGCAGACCTTGAAATCCCTCTGCTGCCTCGGCAGACAAGAACACATCTGGTTGCGCATCCATACCATGATGGATCAGAGTATTTATTAGCCTGGCAGCAGAGTCTCATCACCATGCAGTATGATGATTAACGGCTTCATTTTCACCATTGCTATCCAGAAGGGCCTCTCACGGGGCCATTTCCTCCCCTCACTTCTATCTTACAGTGCTGTAATTCCACTTATTTCAGCACATGGAGAACAGCATGAGCACAAGGGTCTGTATTTCTAAGGGTTTGTGGGGAAGATTTTGAGAAACATTTGGAGCTGCAAGCCAAATTGCCTTCCATGCCTTTGAAAAAGTCCAGATGTCTGTACTTTGGGGGAGATTTGAAGGGGAAGCAGATGCAGGCTGACCTGTCTTCAGACAAAAGCCCAAATTTTCAGAATGGCCTGATGCATGCTCTGCTGGGCTTTGAGGGCTGAAGATACTGAAACAAGCTAGGCACGACCTTGCTGCACATCAGCTGAACTGTGCTATTTGCTCTTACCCTGCGGTATATAAAAAGCACTTGGAAGCAGCTCATCTGTCAGAGGCAGTTCAGGCCTTGGAGGGTTTTGCATTCCAGATTTCTAGACAAAGCCCCCATGCAGACGCAGCTTGTTAAGTGGCTCACCTCAAAATTTCCTGGACAGAAGTGCTCATACCTATGGCGGTACACATGCAGATAGCAAGTGGTATGTGACAGTTCCCTAAAAGAGACCCTCCTGCTTGTACATGCAGAACAAAGAGATGAACTGCCTCTGCTGGTGCTGCCACAGTCAATGAAAATAACCAAACTCAGACAGGGACTAGATGGTCTGCAGCAGATAGCCAGGACAGTGGTAGTAAAGTAGCAGAGCTTCAGGAGAGAATCCCTTCAGAAGTGTAGCCCAGTAACTAAAGCATGAAGAACTTGGTAAAGATTTATAGAGTCTATGTCTTAACCACAAACTTCCTGTTAACCAAGTTACTTAAACCTTCTGGGTCTTGGTTTCCTTGTTTGTGAATGTGCAGTTGAGATACCGATCCTGGGGAGATGTAATTAGCTTATGTTTACAAAATCCTTTCTGATACTCCAAGGGATATTACTGACTACATGCAAGGAGTGTTTTTGTGTAAGACAGCATATGCAAGTTTTTCAGTCTGTTTTGATAGCTGCGTATTCTGTAAAACTGGGGTAAGAAAAATTACTGAGCAGTTTGAATGAGTGGTCTCTATGGTTCTGGAGTTATGGATAACTGTGAAAAGTTGTTCACAGAAAACGGAAGTCTGTCTCTCTGAGTAGTGTTTGCTGCTTGAAAAATAATTTTGCTTCTGTGGAAAACAAGCCTAGAAACAAATCTAGGAAAATAATGGCAGGATTAAGTTTCACATCTCCACTCAAGTAGCTTTCTGAGGAGGATAAAAAACATTGTTTTGTAGCCCTGATGACTTCCTATGTGGACTCCGAAGTTCATAATGAGGCCCTAAACTAAAGTCCCTACATGAAACTAAATTAATCCATTCCTATGTTAACACTTTTGAATCATATTATATAGGCGCAGAATTTGGTCCTCCATCAGATGTTTTATGAAATTATACAGACACAAATTATGAACTTCAGGCCTAGATCAAAATCTAATAAACTCACCAGGGAAAAAAAAGTAAGTAAAATCAGCCACATCTTCAACATCTGACTCTGAGCTGTGAAGGAACTGCTGGTTGTGGGATAAAGAGTGTCACTGAGCTATTCTGATGTATTTAACTTCTTTGCAAGGCCAGTCCTATCAATGGGGCTAGCAAGTGCAGCAAAACATTAAGGACAGCTAATTGTCCAGTAAAGATGTGTTGGTAATGCCACACTGGAGATTTGCTGCTTTGCGTGGGGCAACAGAGCCCTTAGAGCTGCCAGTCCTGCTTCTCTGCATCTTTCAGTCTCAGATGCTGCTGACAATCTATTGCTGAGAGGATCTGTTTCCCCATATGTATTAATCTGTAATATTAAAAATAGCTCCTGCATGCATAAAGGCTGAGTGAAGAAGGATGCATTCTTCCTTTCTGTTCCATCATCTCTGGAGATTCCCCATAGCCACAGTGCCTTTTCAAACAAGCTCAGAGCAACATGTTTGAATATTATTTAGAAACTTATCCTCACAATATAAGGAAGCAGTCAACACAGAAGATGAACATGTGTTAGAAAACATAAGATGAGGATTTAAACCTCTTGATGTTGCCATTGTATTAGCACAAAAACTTGATTCATATCCCTTACTCTGCTAATAGAAAGGAGAAAAGAAAAGGCACATTCCCTGCAACTCCACATTGGCCACACTCAGATTGTTTCTCTAAAGACATGAGGGAATAGAATCATAGAATCATTTAGGTTGGAAAAGACCATTAAGATGATTGAGTCCAACTGTTAACCTAACACGGCCAA
>NW_009599935.1:0-573 GCF_000690535.1 Cariama cristata
AAGAAGGGTATAACAGTGAAGAATTACATGTATAATATCACCATGTAGTAAACCTTCATTCCATGTAGTAAATCTTCGTTAATGTTACTCACTTCTCCAGCACACGACGTTTGAGATCTTGCCCCTGTGTTTGGGGTTACCGTTAGCATGATCCCCACTGAGGTTGGTAGTTATAACCAGGACGGCTTAGCTGAGTTACCTTAGCCAACTGAGGACCTGTGAGGATGGTTCATTTCAAATGGCTTTCGCCGCAAGGGTGGCTTCTGTCACCAAAATCTTTGTTAATCTCCATGTTCTTCCTCCGAAGATGATGGAAAATGTCCTGTTCAGCTGACAGGGGAACTCATCTTACTAATGCAGAGGTTTATATCTGATTTAGTCATACCAGGCTCCCATTGTAGCACCTGGAGTCTTAATCTGTTTCTCTTGCCCTAAATTGGACATTTACAAAAGGTGGGATCAATTATGATGTAAAAATGCTCTTTTCTCTATTGTCTGTGAAAAAGCTCGAGTTCTTTAGCTCAGATGGAGATATGGACAGTGTGGATATGGATGAAATAAAACTCACAATGT